>NC_060120.1:445106770-445406770 GCF_021461395.2 Schistocerca americana | reverse complement strand
TAGTTACAGAGTTTCAAGTACCAGCTTTAAGTGAGGTATCTAGACATATAAATAACACCCCCATGTATTGTGGAGGAAGGGTGAGCACAATTACAACATATACAGAGGGATTTCAGCTATCTTTCTGTGCTCGACACATGAATGGAACGAGAGGAAGCCCTAATAACTGGTGTAAAAGGAGGTATAATCTGCAGTACACTTCACACTGGTTTGCAGAGTATATACATTGGCAGAAAAAAAATCACAACACCAAAAAAATAATTAATATAGAGTAATGAAATTTTGGGACTATATTTGTCTAGGTAACATATGTATGTGGTTAGCGTCTCAAGATCACAAGTTAATGTAAGCACAAGATAAGCCATTTCAAATGGGAAATGCTGGTACATTAATAACAGGTGTAGCTGCCAGAATGTTGCATGCAGCCATGCAAATGTGCATGCATTGTATTGTACAGGTGCCGAATTTTAGTTTGTGGGATGGAGTTCCATGCCAGTTGCACTTGGTTGGGCAATATAGGGGCAGCTAATGTTGTTTGTGGATGATGCTGGAGTTGTCCAATGGTGTCCCATATGTGCTCGATTGGAGACAGATCTGGTGTTGAGCAGCCCAAGACAACATGTCGACACTCTGCAGAGGATGTTAGGTTACAACAGCGGTATGTGGGTGATCGTTATCCTGTTGGAGAAACCTCCTGGAATGCTGCTCATGAATGTCAGCGCAACAGGTCAAACCACCAGACTATCATACAGATTTGTGATCAGGGTGCTTGGGATAACCATGAGAGTGCACAGTCTGCTGTTGTACAACAGCACACCAGACTCTAACTCCAGGTGTAGCTCCAGTGTGTCTAGCAAGCAGACAAGTTGGTTGCAGGTGCTCAACTGTCCTCCTTCTAAGCAACACACGGGCATCACCGGCACCAAGACAGAACAGCTTTCATCAGAAAACACAACATACCTACACCCTGCCCTCCACTGAGCTCTCACTTGACACCACTGAAGTCACTGTCTGATGGTGGGATTAAGTTGAAGGCGGCCGCCCACATTGTATGAACTCTCAGACATTCTGCTTGACTGTATAGTGGACACACACACACACACACACACACACACACACACACATACACACACACACATTCCTCAGTATCAAATGTAGTTACAGAGCCTGATAACATGTGCGATGAAGCCTTAGGATTTGAGGGCTTTGTTGTGGTCTGATTGCATATTTCATAACTGCAACCAGCCAAAGAGAGTGCCCAATCACTGCCGGGGATTAGCTGTACAATCTGGGATGTCTGGTGTAGATTTAAAATAGTGAACAATAAAATACGGTCTACAGTAAGAATGAATTTCATACCATACAATTATTGGTCAAATTTCTTTTATGGAAACATATTGGCCAATGCTTCCTCCTTGATCCAAGAATAACTGTGTTGTACTGTATAGCACACACATCAAAAAAAGTTTTGCATCACCCTGGTTCCCAGAACTCCTGAAGATAGATGTTAACTGTGGATATTGTGTCACAGACACAGTCCCTTTGACTGTCCAGGGGTGTCACTAAATCTGCCCAAATATGTAAACAACCATGCATGAGCAGCATCTATTAGACGGAGGGGATCTGACAGCTGATCAGTTCCAGTCATGTCTAGATGGTCAATACTGTGGTTGCATTGTTACTTCCTACCAAGAAGGGCTCTCAACAAGGAAGTGTCCAGGCGTCTCAGAGTGAACCAAAGCGACATTGTTCGAACATGGAGGAGATACAGAGAGACAGGATCTGTCGATGACATGCCTCGCTCAGGCTGCCCAAGGGCTACTTCTGCAGTGGATGACCACTACCTATGGATTATGGCTTGGAAGAAACCTGACAGCAACGACACAATGTTGAATAATGCTTTTCGTGCACCCACAGGACATCATGTTATGACTCAAACTGTGCACAGTAGGCTGCATGATGCACACCTTCACTCCCAAAGTCCACAGCAAGATCCATCTTTGCAACCACAACACCGTGCAGCATGGTATAGATGGGCCCAACAACATGCCAAATGGACCACCCAGGATTGGCATCACATTCTCTTCACCAATGAGTGTTGCATATGCCTTCAACCAGACAATTGTCAGATACATGTTTGGAGGCAACCTGGTCATGCTGAACGCTGTAGACACACTGTCCAGTGAGTGCAGCAAGTGGAGGTTCCTTGCTGTTTTGGGGTGGCATTATGGGGGCCGATGTACGGTGCTGGTGGTCATGGAAGGCACCATAATGGCTGTATGAAATGTGAATGCCATCCTCCAACCGATAGTGCAACCATATCAGGTGCATATTGGCGAGGCATTCGTCTCCATGGATGTCAATTCACACCCCCATCGTGGACATCTTGTGAGTGACTTCCTTCAGGATAATGACATCGCTCGACTAGAGTGGCCAGCATGTTCTCCAGACACGAACCCTATTGAACATGCCTGGGGTAGATTGAAAAGGGCTGTTTATGGATGACGTGGCCCACCAACCACTGAGGGATTTATGCCGAATCGCCATTGAGGAGTGGGACAATCTGGGCCAACAGTGTCTTGATGAACTTGAGGATACAGGCATGCATCAATGCAAGAGGACGTGCTCCTGGGTATTATGGGCACTGGTATGTACTGCAATCTGGACCACCACCTCTGAAGGTCTTGCTGTATGGCGGTACAACCTGAAATGTGTGGTTTTCATGAGCAGTAAAAATGATGGAAATGGTGTTTATCTTGACCTCTATTCCAATTTTCTGTACAGGTTCCAGAACTCTTGGAACTAAGGAGATGCAAAACTTTTTTTTTTATGTGTGTATTTTGGATCTAAGTCGTGGTGCTTTCCATTTATCTGGCAGTGACCATGGAATTCTTCAATGCCATTTTGTGATACATCTCTGGTGTGGAATGACCAAGCCCTTGTGCCACAAGCAGTATTCTCTTCACCATAAGAATAATACGAATATAAACATTTTGCCATATATTCTTTCGTGTTTGCTGCTATCTCATTTAAATCCTGTCTGCCTAATAAACTACGAAACTAGAGTGAGACAACAGCAAACGCGGAAGAATATACATATCATGTCATGTTTATATTCGTATTATTCTTATGCCTAATAGTGGTACACTCAGAAATGAAGCACAGCAATTAACTAGATTTTTAAATGTAAGATGACTCTAATATCTGTGCAGAATGTAATGTACTAAAGAGGCATCTGCAAAGATTTTCAAACGGAGAAAAATTTTCGCTAAACTCTCGTTCAGAACATCTATCATACGCCGTCTATTATTTGGTTCTTGTTGATGATTATCGAAGAAAGCAGCAATGTAAATAGCAACAGATACCAGTCTCTTGCCATTGTTTCGCTAATATGACGATTCCTCTCTTTTGTTTTTTAGTTATAAGCGGCGGTAGCTTGCACAAAAGCAAGCCATCCCGCGAGCGGCGACAGGTCGTAAACACATTATCAGAATGTGACTAACAATGCATGACACAGTACAGTAACGCATTTTCAGCTTAGAGTGATGTAAACACCTATAACAAAGAGAACGGTACTTATCAGATGAAAGAAAAACAAGCAATCAATTCAAACCAGACGAAGCACGTGAAAAGGGAAGGATACCCGTATACATACAGACGGAGCGCCTGATGCATAGCAATGGCTAGCTGGTGAAGCTTAACTGCTAAGCTTACGACTCAAACCAAACTACTGTAGCTGTATCGTCATTCATTCGACATAAATTGTGTCTCATTTTACAATGGACCAACTTTGTTTCGATTTGGAGGTGCGGCCTGAAACTTTTCTCTCCCCTTGAATTTCGAGTCTCAAATTTCAGGTGCGGCTTAGATTCGAGTGTGGCTTAGATTCGAGTAAATACGGGTAAATATCTACGAAGTACTAATCCTCATAAAAGTAAGCAAATGAAAAGAAGAAAATATCTTCAAGCATAATTGTAAGTTCTGATCTCATGATACAAGACGGAAGCATTACTTGCATGTCAATTCATTAAATACAAACATTTTTAAGGGAGGCGTGTATCATACTGGCATTATCAGTGGTGTATGAATCCATGGTTTCATGGCGATATGAATTAATAAAATTTTCTCGGGCTTCCAGCTGCGTCAGGTGGTTAAAATCCCACGAGCTTTCAACTGAGCTCTTCTCAGTCATTGTCAAGTGGTAAGAATGACTGCTGAGTTGACGTGGCCACATTGCTATATAGCAGCACTGCTGGCTGCGACGTCACTGGTGCTCTCTTCCTCGCCATATATGGTAATGTTTTCATTCCGCATCTGTTGCACCTGTTTTAACCTCGCGATGGCTGGGTCTCAGGCTCTGCTGAGCTACAAACCACCGTCGTTGTTAAGAAGAGGAAGAGGGCATTATTAAGAATCTCCTCCCTCAGGCGCTGAGACCACCTACGCTTTATGGACTACCAAAAATCCACAAACCGGATTCTCCTCTTTGTCCCATTGTGAACACCATTGGGTCACCGACTTACAAATTGTCAAAACACCTGGCCAGCCTCCTTGCACCGCATGTGGGTCGTTGTATGCATCACATCAGGAACACCGACAACTTTATCAACAGAATTAAACAATTGCATTTTAGTCAAGGAGATATAATGGTTAGTATTGATGTGGTCTCCATGTTTACACATGTTCTGGTCAAAGACTGTATAGATCTCCTCTCCCAGTTATTTGATAGCACAATTGTGGGACTGTTTAAGCACACATTGACATCATCATATTTCCTACATGGCAGCCAGTATTTTGACCAGTTGGGTGGCATGGCCACGGGAAGCCCATTAGCTCCATCCTTTTTATGGAAAAATTTGAAGACATTGCCTTGGACACAGATCCAGCTAAGGCAAGTTGCTTTTATTGTTGGGTTGATGACACTTTTATCATCTGTCCCCATGGTCATGAAAAACTGGGAGAATTCTTAGAACACCTGACAGCATTCACGGCCACATCAAGTTTATGATGGAAGTCGAGACAGATGGTGCATTGCCCTTCCTTGATGTTCTCGTTCGACGGAAGACCAATGGGCACCTCATCCACGGTGTCTACAGGAAACTGACACACACAGATCAGTATCTGCACACTCTCAGCCATCACCATCCGGCACAAAAACATGGCGTTCTGAATACCCTTGTCCATCATGCTAAAGTCGTCTCAGACACTGAAAGTCTGTCACTAGAACTGAGCCACCTCCAAAAAGTTTTTCAGGAAAATGGGTACAGCCACAGACAGGTGTCACTGGCTATATCTGGTGTGACATGCAAGAAACTCACCAACAGAGAAGAGAACACCATCGAAAAAGAAAGCAAGAAACTTGTGTTTCTGCCTTTCTGTGGTACTGTGTTGGGAAAGATTAGCCGGCTCTTGAAGAGATATAACATTTCATTGGTGTTCAGGCCCCCAGCAAAAATTCAACAGCTCATGAGGCCTGTGAACGATGATCTAGGGCGTAGAACGCCGGGAGTGTACAAGATACCATGTAAGTGTGGCTGTTACTATGTCGGCCAGACAGTACACACTATGGAGCAACACTGGATGGAACACGAGAGGTGCTTACGATTATGCTATCCAGAAAAATCAGCCGTAGCAGAACAAGCCTTAGAAAATATACACTGAATTCTATTCGATGAAACATCTGTCGTTATGAAGATGAAGGGATTTTGGAATAGCATCATAAAAGAAGCTATTGAAATAAAAACCTCTGAAAACACCATTAACGAGGACGGCAATTTGCAGCACAGCACAGCCTGGGACCCGATCATCGTGAGGTGAAAACAGGCACGATGGACGCTGGATGAAACCAGTACCATATACGGCAAGGAAGAAAGCACGAGTGACGTCACAGCCAGCAGTGCGGCTATATAACGACGTGGGCACGGCGACACAGCAATCATTCTTACCACTTGACAATGACTGAGGAGACCTCGGTCAAAAGCTTGTGGGATTTTAACCAGCTGACGTGGCTGGAAGCCCGATAAAAAATTTTATTAATTTGCAGTGGTGGCTTGTGGCTACACATTCTGGGTGTTCACAAATTTTTAGTATCAAATAAATTTGAGAGTGTGAAATTAATAGCATCTGCTGTATAACAGTTATGCTTACAAACAAGTTTATACAACTATAGCAACTGCTAGTAATAATAATAATAATAGTAATAATAATCATTAATAATAATAATAATACACATAACTCGTCTGGAAAAGAAAAAAATATGATTTTTGGGGAATATTGTTTTGTTTTGTTCATAATTAAGTACAATGTAGGGCAAGAATGAAATAATGTTTGAACTTCCACTGCACCCCCATCTCGCATTTTTATGTGAGGGGAGTTTTTGTGCTTTTTTATTTTTTCGGATGAATGTACAAGATCTTTAACACATGTAATAATCCACGCATTAACTTCTGGAACATTCTCACTTTGCACCTTGTGACATTCGCCTGCTTTATTTCTTCATTGATAGCCCTTGGTGTCGATGTACTACGTTGTTATATTGGCTGAAAATTGGGGGCCAGAGGGATGGGGGGGGGGGGGGGGGGGAGTGGAAGTTCAACACTGACTACTGTAAATGATATAGCAGACAGTTGCACAATTGAATTTCACAGTTCTTTACTTTCATTGTTCACAATACCCCAATATTACACAATTATATGGCCAGTTCACTATTAGTAAATGTTGATAAGCCTCATTAATAGGTTGTAGGAAACATCAGTATACTGCTACAATAGTTTGCTGTTCAACCTCAATGAGCAGTAAAAACCTAACCACACAGCTCACAGTTCTTGCAGAATAGTACAGTATGTGTGACACTATTTTTCAAATAAATTAAACAGACATTGTCATTAACTGTTCTAACACATGGCCTATTTGTGTTACACTTATCCCACTGTCAAGTTGATGCATTGTTGTTAATCTAACAAATACATATTTCACATCTGAAAATCGGCAGTGAACTGACTGTCTTGGGACTGAAAATCAGTCCTTTGTATATCCTCACAATAATAGGCACTGAGAATATACATTATTTGATATTTAAGTTATAGAAATTACAATTAACACATAATTCATTCAATTAACTGAATACACTGAAAAATTCCTTCTTTTTAACAGTTCCTTCTTCCACAAAGGCTAGGCCGAGTTATTTGTTTAAATAATGAAATTATCAGATATAGTTATACAAACAATATTTTTGAAAAACCTGGTAATAATTTTGGAATTAATTAAGGGCTAACTTTGCTAATATGTTTTCGAATAGAGCCAAATAAATACTTTAAATAAGAATCCTAGTAGTTCTTCTTACAAATGTTTATAATTAGTACAGAATTTTATTGGAATTTGCATAGCTGAATAAGTGTTAAGGAGAAAAAAATGACATTTTACTAATGACTATATTTGCACATTTAAAAAAAAAAAAAAAAAAAAAAAAAAAAAAAAAAAAAAAAAAAAAAAAATTACAGAGAACACAACAGAATAATTAGCGCGCACAAAGAGTGTTAGACAATGCCAAAGAGGTCTATTTTACACAGTGCACTTTGTGCCGTCACACACAAAATATATTGTTCACACAATTCCAACACCCCTCCTTGAACTTATATTTTGTGTGTTGCTTCCACAAGATAAACCAAATAGTCCCACAATCTTCTCAAACTTCTCCCTTTCCAAGGGTTTGGTCAGAAGGTCAGCTAACATGTCTTCTGTGCGCAGATAGTCCATGGCAAAGTTCTGTCGCTCTATGTGGTCCCGAATGAAATGGTGCCGTATATCAATATGCTTTGTCCTAGCACTAGTAACATCATTTTTAGCTAGGTTTATGGCTCCCTTATTGTCACAGAAGATGGTTGTAGGTTCCTCAATTAAATTGGGTTCTATTTCACTTATTAATGTTCATAGCCATAATGCTTCCTGTGTGGTGTAAGATAGTGCCATATACTCGGCCTCTACGGTGCTCAATGCAACAGTTTTTTGCTTTTGACAGGACCATGATGTGAGGCCCCCATTAATTTAAAACAGCAGCCAGTGGTGGAGTATCTGTCTCCCAATTCACTCCCCCAGTCCACATCGCTATATCCCTCTAGTTTTGCGTTACCATCTCTATGGTATTTTAACTCATAGTTTGAAGTTCCTCTTAGGTATTGGAATATCCTCTTTACAGCTTTCCAGTGCTTTTCCTTTGGGTCTCTGCAATATCTGCTCACTGCGTTGGTGGCAAAAGCAATGTCGGGTTGCGACGTTTGAGACAAATATAACAGACTCCCTACTGCTTCTAAATAAGGAACATTCTTGTCACATTCCACATCAGTCTCATTTACACTTAACTTCACTCCTACTTCCATTGGAGTACTTATGGGTTTGCAATCACTTATGCCAAATTTCTTTAATATTTTTTCCGTGTATGATGATTGACTTATGCTCAATTCTTGTCTTTCTTCATCCTTAGTAATCTGCATACCTAAATAACGTTTGACTTCTCCCAAATCATGTACCTTAAACTTGGTTTGCAGCTGTTTCTTGAAAATTCTCATTTGGCCTTCACTTTCAGTCAGGATAAAGAAATCGTCCACCCATATCGCCATTATTATTATTTCTTCTTTTCTCCCTTTATAGTAAATGCTGGGATCTGCCTTGGATTGCTTCATATTGATATTTATTAGAGTTTCATGTAGACATCGATTCCAGAAATGTCCACTTTGTTTAAGTCCATAAATACTTTTTCTCAAATGCCAAATCTTTTTACTTTCTGATCTGGTTTTTATGGCTTCCCTTGGTGGAATGACATACATCTCCTCCTCCAATTTTCCATTTAAATATGCCGTTTTAACATCCATATGACGAATTATTAAATTTTGTTTTACTGCCAAGGCTAAAAGATATCTCAATGATGCATACTTGACTACAGGTGAAAAAGTTTCTTCGTAATCTACCCCTTGTTTTTGTGAATATCCTTTTACCACAAGTCTTGCTTTGTATTTTGGTGATGAGCTTTCAGGGTTCTTCAAATTGAATACCCATCTTGCCTGCAGTGGTTTCTTATCTCCTGGCATATCTACCCATTCAAAGGTTTCATTCTGATATAAAGATTCTAATTCTCTCTTCATCGCTTCTTTCCATTCTTGAGAGTTTGGGCCACTCATTGCTTCTTCTGCTGTTCTTGGCTCATCATTAAAAGACTGTGCTGTATACATCTCAAAATCCGGATATTCCTTCGGTTTTGGTACACGAGAAGAACACCTTACATTGTTTTCTTCATTTTTTTCATCCTCTAACTCATTGTCATCATAAATTGTATCCATTTGTCCTTGGCTGTCGTCTTCCTCTTCTTCACTTTCTATTTCCTCACACAAGGTTTCACCTTCTGTACTAGGTGCAGTTGACTTAGTTGTTTTCCTCTCTTTTGAGTCCTGTCTATTTTCAAAGAATATTACATCTCTACTTGCGACAATCTTTTTAGTCAATGGATCCATTAATCGGTAGCTCTTTGAATTTTCACAATAGCCTACAAAAATATACTTTTTAGCTTTCGGATCCCATTTTCCTCTTAGCTGTTTTGGAATATGTGCCATTGCATCACACCCAAAAACCCTTATATTGCTTAGATCAGGTTTCTTTCCTATCCATATCTCATAAGGGGTTCTATTCTTTAATGCTTTTGTAGGTGATCTGTTGTTCAAATATACAGCTGTTGACACTGCCTCTGCCCAAAAATCTTTGGATAATTCAGCGTCAGTCATCATGTTCCTTGCTTTCTCAACAATGGTCTATTAGCCCTCTCAGCAAACCCATTTTGAGATGGGCTGTACCTTATGGTAGTTTGATGCCTGATTCCCTTTTCTGCCAGAAGTTTCTTCAATTTCTGGTTAATATATTCTCTCCCTTTATCAGACCTGATGATCTTGATCTTCTTTCCCGTCCACCTTTCAACCATATTGCAATATTCCTGAAAGATATCTCTCACTTGATCTTTAGAACTAAGAAAATAAACATGAGTATATCGTGAGTAATCATCAATAAACGTAAGAAAATAATTACTCCCACCTATGGATTCACACTCCATCGGGCCACATACATCTGTGTGGATTAACTGTAAGACTTCTGTGGATTTACTCTTACTAGTCTTGAAGGGTAACCTTGCTTGTTTTCCCATTATACATGTCTCACAAGGATCCTTGGACACACTAAAATTCTGTATTCCCTTTACCATATCCTTTATTATAGACATACTCTTTCTATTTAGATGTCCAAGCCTCCGGTGCCATTAAAAACCTTCTGCTGAATATACTGAATCACTAACATTTTTATGTTTACTGTCAATGGTATCCAACTTAAAAATACCCCTTTCATTACTTGCTGTAGCTATAACTTCACCACTTTCACTGATTACTCTTGCACCCTGCATGTCAAAAGTGACTGTATTTCCTTTCTTGACAATTTCTCCTACAGACAGCAGGTTAGTTGCCACATTTTTCACATAGTGAACATTGTGTGCTGTAACCATATCTGATTCACTATTTACACTTACATGTAGATCTAGTTTCCCAGCCAGGTGACACTGGAGCTTGTTGCCATCAACTGTAGATATTCCCATATCTTTGATGTCATAAAGAAGTGATTTATCTTTAACAGTATGCACAGATGCACCTGAGTCTAAAATCCATTCCATATCATGATTACTCATCCCACCAAAAGAATAAAAACATGAGAGTGCCTTACCTTTGTTATTGGTCCTTCTCTCTGGGGTGTCAGTAACATACCTCTTTTGCTGAGTGTCTGATCTTGGGCTTTCTTTTTCTTTGCACTGAGATGCAACATGTCCCATCTTCTGACATTTATAGCACCTCACCGGTTTCTTCTTTTTGTTTTTTGAGTAGAGAGCAGGCGCACCTTCCTTCTCCAATGTACAACAGCTTGGAGGATTTTCATCTTAACACTGTCGCCTGTGATTGGTATACCCGAGCTTTTAAGAATGTTCTTGGCTCATCATTAAAAGACTGTGCTGTATATATCTCAAAATCTGTAGCTGTAAAGAGGATATTCCGATACCTAAGAGGAACCTCAAATTATGAGTTAATATACCATAGAGATGGTAACACAAAACTAGAGGGATATAGCGATGCGGACTGGGGGAGTGAATTGAGAGACAGATACTCCACCACTGGCTGCTGTTTTAAATTAATGGGGGGCCTCACATCATGGTCCTGTCAAAAGCAAAAAACTGTTGCATTGAGTACCGTAGAGGCCGAGTATATTTGTTTTGTCTTGCTTTGTATTTTGGTGATGAGCTTTCAGGGTTCTTCAGATTGAATACCCATCTTGCCTGCAGTGGTTTCTTATCTCCTGGCATATCTACCCATTCAAAGGTTTTGTTTTGATATAAAGATTCTAATTCTCTCTTCATCGCTTCTTTCTATTCTTGAGAGCTACACTTTAAATTCTTGAAGTACACAGTGCACTTCACGCCGTCACATACGAAATATATTGTTCACACAATTCCAACAAATTTGTATTTGTTTATAAGTCAACAATAGAATCTAAGTCACGAAACAATTCACCCTATAATGATCTGTAGCTAAAGATATTAACTAGGAAAGGTCAAAATAAATTAGGAAATTAATTACATACAGAAAACTAAGCACAAAACTAGACCTGGTGCTATATTCCTTAAGGCTGAGGGCCAACCTTTCTCTTTTATGGAAATGCAGATTATAGTCATGCATGTTAATGGTAATTAGGCAAAAATGAAAATAAAATGAATTTAAGGAGGCAGATGGCAAAATAAGATAGGAAGTAAAGAGATCCCAGTTTGCTTCCCCACAGCCTACACAACAACTTATGCTTATTACACACTTCTTTGTTAAATATTTGCTTGTAGGCATGCTTATTTGATTTCATTCATTTTCTGAATCAACTGATCTGGTCTGGAAGGCATTAGTTCCTTTGTGACTAACTTATCCTGATAATTTTCTTTTCTGTTAGCACTTAAAATGGATTCAACAGAGTTCATATTGACACTGCACACAAAAGCCAATTTCAGCATAGTAAACAAGCAACTCCAAACAAACTGCCATTTGCAGAAATGATTAAATTCAGGTAGTAATGTCTTCCAGCATGGTCACTAGACTAGAATGAAAATGAGGTACCCTGGGAACCAAAAGCACACCATCGTCGATCCAACATTTAAGTGAATATAAGATGGACCAGTGAGACAGCTTTTCATGAATGTTTGTATATACAGTGTTGGCTTACATTAGATCAACAGATTTCAGAAGCACAAATAAATGCTACAATCTCACAATTGACAATGATGTGCTCAGTGGTTATCAGCACCTCAACTGAATTGCTGTATAATAAAATTCTAAACTTAATATACTATAGCTCATTCAGAAACCCACAAAATAAGTTTTTCTGTCAGTATAACTACAAAATATACTGACATCCAAAACAATTTTACTATATAGTGAGTGACCAGGCATATCTGAGGATTGTGCTACTGTCTAATGGGATCTATGCCAAGCGAACGGGGATACAAATCTGCTGCAGTGTGTTACCACATGGTGACATTGACAAATACAAACAAATCTCTTGTGTTAGTATAATAGCAATTCTTACATTTAACCTTGCAATAAAGATGGTGTTTCTGTAGTCCTTGTGGAAGTGCAAAATGGCTAAACGGGGATGGCTAGAGGACAAATGTAAGGATGTAGAGGCTTATCTCACCAGGGGTAAGATAGAGACTGCCTACAGGAAAATTAAAGAGACCTTTGGAGAAAAGAGAACCACTTTTATGGCAAAGGAGGGAAAGCAGAAAGGTGGAAGGAGTATATAGAGGGTCTATACAAGGGCGATGTACTTGAGGACAATATTATGGAAATGGAAGAGGATGTAGATGAAGATGAAATGGGAGATACGATACTGCATGAAGAGTTTGACAGAGCACTGAAACATCTGAGTCGAAACAATGCCCTGGAAGTAGACAACATTCCATTAGAACTACTGACAGCCTTGGGAGAGGCAGTCCTGACAAAACTCTACCATCTGGTGAGCAAGATATATGAGACAGCCGAAATACCCTCAGACTTCAAGAAAAATATAATAATTCCAATCCCAAAGAAAGCAGGTGTTGACAGATGTGAAAATTACCAAGCTATCAGTTTAATAAGTCACGGCTGCAAAATACTAACGCGAATTCTTTATAGACGAATGGAAAATTTATTTATTTTTTTCCATAAGATAGATGGGGATACACCAACCCAAAATAAGCTATTTTTATTGCTTCGATATCTAAATATTGAACTAATCTCCTTAGTAAATACAGACTAGCTGTTATTTTACCACAGACATAATCTATTTGCTGATTCCACGAAAGTCTGTCATCTATAGATATCCCCAGAAATTTACATTCTGAACAGCTGTTTTCCTGAATGTCCTCATTTAAAACAGTATTTTTATTTGAGCCACTTGTCTTAAAATAAATTAAATTAGTTTTGTTAGTATTGACCCTCAGGTTTTCTTTTTCAAAATGTGTTTGGGCTTTTTCAACAAAATTCTGTACCACTGAATTTAGGTCATCATTACTACGTGCCCAGCAAACCCCAGAGGTATCATCAGCATACATAGTAATACGATGACTGGTGTCTAATACTTTTGGGAAATCATTCACGTAGCAAATAAACAAGAAGGGGCCCAAGATAGAGCCTTGTGGCACACCAAAATTTATATTTCTTATCTTTGATCATCTTTTTTCGATTACCTCTCCATTATCATACACAACTTCTGTGCATTGTTGTCTATCTTTAAGGTAAGATTCTATTAAAAGCAACAGTTTCCCACTGACGCCATTATAAACAAGTTTACTTAAAAGAGCGCCATGATGGACTCTGTCAAACGCTTTGGAAAGATCTAAAAACACTCCTGCCATTTCGTAACCCTCATTTATTTTCTCCATTAGACAGTGTACAAACTGTACTGCTGCAGATATGGTGCTCCGACCACTTCTAAAGCCGTGTTGGAAATCTCCTATTAAGTTATTCATAGTATAGTGCTCGATTAAGATTTCTAGCATTATTTTTTCAATTAATTTACCAAACACTGAGGTTAAGGCAACTGGTCTGTAGTTCTGGAGTTGTTTTCTTTTCCCTTTTTTATATAAAGGTTTAACTATGGCAAGTTTCAGTTTCTTCGGACACACACCTTCTTCAAGTACACAATTTATTAGATGGACTAATGGTCTGGCTAACTCCCCCTTGCATTTTTTCAGTAGAAAAGGAGAAAATTCATCCCACCCAGCTGATCTTTTATTTTTTAGGCTGTCAATTAGCTGTGTTACGTCCTTGATGGTTACTGTAGGTAGCTTACAAGACTCTCGTTCCTTTTCCTTATCGTTTTTAAATTGCATCTCCTGTTTCATGGAAGTATCATTTCCAACAGCATCTATAAAGTAATCATTAAATATATTGCTAACTATATACGGATCAGAAAAATTATCATTTCATATACTTAACTCTACATTATTAATTTTAGTTTTTGAATCAGTGTTCCTCACATCATTAACTACTGCCCAGCATGATTTTGAGACACAGTCAGAATTTCTGTCTGTTTACTAATATGTTCTACTTTCCTTCTCCTTACTTCCTTGTGATACTTATATTTATATTTTTTATAATCCTCTTTATATGAATCAAGACTGGTTTCTCTGTGTAGCTTATACGTATACTCCATTCCTTCTTTGAGTCTTTTTGTTTTTTCATCCAGTTTTACACGTTTGACTACTGGAGGTTTATTTTTATTTACATTGATCTTCTTTGCCGGGATAGTAATAACAATATGTCTAGTTAAAATTTTTACAAATACTTCCCATTTGCTGTCAACTCCCCTTTCTCTATAAACTGATTCCCAAGATTTTTGACCCAAAGTTTTCTTTAGCAAGGTGATGTTGTATTCAGAAAATAATCTTCTATTCTCATACTTTTTTGTTTTGTTTAAGTTTATTAAGACAACCAATCACTAATAATTGTCCTAGATGATCAGATATGTGCCCATTTACAGTCTGTACCGACACAACACTTTCATAATTGGTCATTAGATGATCTATGGAACTGCTGCTTGACTGAGTTATTCTAGTGGGCACATGACCAGGTAGATCTTTAATATCATAGGATCATATGCAGTCTTGTAAACCTTTGCATTCCTGGCTGTCGCTTAGTGTGTTTATATTAAAGTCTCCTAACATTATAATATATACTGTATTGCCACCCTTGCGTAGCTTCCCCAATACAATATCCAGTGCTTCCAGGAAAACTTCGAGATTACCAGAAGGGGCTCGATATATACCTAACACAATAAGTGGGATGGATACAATCATTAACTTAATTATCACTGCTTCAAAATCTTTCTCAATACAATAATCATTAACCCACGATAAACTAGTAGAAGCTGACCTTGGGGAAGATCAGTTTGGGTTCCGTAGTAATACTGGAACACATGAGGCAATACTAACCCTATGACTTATCTTAGAAGCTAGATTAAGGAAAGGCAAACCTACGTTTCTAGCATTTGTAAACTTAGAGAAAGCTTTTGACAATGTTGACTGGAATACTCTTTCAGAGTCTGAAGGTGGCAGGGGTAAAATACAGGGAGCGAAAGGCTATTTACAATTTGTACAGAAACCAGATGGCAGTTATAAGAGTCGAGGGACATGAAAGGGAAGCAGTGGTTGGGAAGGGAGTAAGACAGGGTTGTAGCCTCTCCCCGATGTTATTCAATCTGTATATTGAGCAAGCAGTGAAGAAAACAAAAGAAAAATTCAGAGTAGGTATTAAAATCCATGGAGAAGAAATAAAAACATTGAGGTTTGCCGATGACATTGTAATTCTGTCAGAGACAGCAAAGGACTTGGAAGAGCAGCTGAATGGAATGGACTGTGCCTTGAAAGGAGGATATAAGATGAACATCAACAAAAGCAAAATGAGGATAATGGAATGTAGTCGAACTAAGTCGGGAGATGCTGAGGGTATTAGATTAGGAAATGAGACACTTAAAGTAGTAAAGGAGTTTTGCTATTTGGGGAGCAAAATAACTGATGATGGTCAAAGTAGAGAGGACATAAAATGTAGACTGGCAATGGTAAGGAAAGCGTTTCTGAAGAAGAGAAATTTGTTAACATCAAGTATAGATTTAAGTGTCAGGAAGTCGTTTCTGAAAGTATTTGTATGGAGTGTAGCCATGTATGGAAGTGAAACATGGATGATAAATAGTTTGGACAAGAAGAGAATAGAAGCTTTCGAAATGTGGTGCTACAGAAGAATGCTGAAGATTAGATGGGTAGATCACATAACTAACGAGGAGGTATTGAATAGAATTGGGGAGAAGAGGAGCTTGTGGCACAACTTGACTAGAAGAAAGGATCGGTTGGTAGGACATGTTCTGAGACATCGAGGGATCACCAATTTAATATTGGAGGACAGCATGGAGGGTAAAAATCGTAGAGGGAGACCAAGAGATGAATACATTAAGCAGATTCAGAAGGATGTAGGCTGCAGTAGTTACTGGGAGATGAAGAAGCTTGCACAGGATAGAGTAGCATGGAGAGCTGCATCAAACCAGTCTTAGGACTGAAGACCACAGCAACAACATGTTTTTACCCCTATCAGTGCTGCTGTCTGCTGAGAAGTGGTCATACTGGTTGTAATACACACTAAAATTCTCAGTGAGTTTCTCAGAAGAAGCTTGTTTCATGATACCTTAGCAAAAACTTTTCTTATTTTCAGCCATCTGATGTAAGGTGAGCCACATTCAATCACACAAGCAAGCACACCTCACACACCCATGACTGCCACCTCCAGCAGCTTGGACAGACTGCAACTGTCATGTAGAATGGAAGCAGCAATCTGAAGGGGGCAGGAAAGGGGAAGGGGTAGAAAGGCACAGATGGGAGGGGGGGGGGATAGGGGAGAGAAGAGCACTGTCTGGTGGAACAGAGAATAGACTGCCAACAGATGCAGTGTCAGAAGGCTGTGAGGCAGGGAGGTGTGGAAGGGAAGGGGACAGGAAGGGAAACAGAGAGGTGCGGGGAAGGAGAAGGATGGGTGGGTGCATTGGTAGAGGACAGCACACAAAGGCGGTAGGAGACAAGAGCAGTGAGGAGGTGACAGGACAGAGGGGAGGGAAACCATTTGGTGGAAGGTGTGGACGCTGTGGTTACTGTAGGTTAGGGTCTGGATGATTTTGGAAGTGGAAAATGTGTTGTAAGGATAATTCCAATATGTGCAATTTATAAAAACTGGTGGTATAGGGGAGGATCTAGACAGCTTGGATAGTTAAGCAGCCACTGAATTCAAGTGTGTTATGTTCAGCTACTTCTCCTTTGAAGAAAAAGTATGCAAATAAATCTGCAGCACTGCCATGGGCACTCGCATGGCTCCCTCCTATGCCATTCTGTCTGTGGGCCATCTAGCCTCCCAAAATGCCGAGGCACTAGTCTTGTTCAAGTTCATTGATTATGTCTTCATAACATAGACTCAGGACCAAGACATCCTGTCTTCATTTCTTCACATTGTCCAATTTGTTGCTGATATACTGAGGTGGCAGCATAAAACATAAGACTTCTCCTGGTCCTCCTCAACCCAGAGTGCCACATTTACCAACCCCCAATAGTACCTACATTGACAGCTGTCATCTCTTTCTCACCAAAAAATTCCTCCCAAACAGCCTGGCCACCTGGGGACAGCAAATCTGCAATGACAAGAACTCCTTTGTCTAATAGGCTGAGGGTCTCACCATGCCCTACACAAACAGGCACTATCCCCCAAGAGTAGTCGACAAACAGATCTTCCATGCCATTTCCCATCAAACCCACAACCATCCCACCACTCCCAAGAACTAACAACAAAGAAGTGCTCCCTTCAACCCCCAATATAACCGCAGACTGGAATAACTGAACCACATCCTTCGCCAAGGCTTTGACTGTCAATACTCATGCCCTGAAATGAGAGATGTCTTACCCAAGATGCTTCCTATTCCTCCTAAAGTGGTGTTCTGTCACCTACCCAATCTCCACAAAATCTTAGTCCATCCCTATGCCATTCCCAGTCCCAACCCCTGACCGAGGTGCAAGACCTGCAAAATTCTCTCACCCAGCACTGTGTATTCCAGTCGTGTTACAGGTTTATCCTACCAGGTCAGAGGCAGGGTCACCTGTGAAAGCACCCATGTGAGAGACCAGCTCTCTTGCAATCATTGCACAGCTTTTTATATTAGTATGACTACCAACCTGCTATCCACTAGTATGAATGGCCACCACCAAATTGTGGCCAAGAGCAAAGTAGACCACCCTGTGGCAAAACATTCAGCTGAATATAACAATTCTGATTTCAAGGGCTGCTTCACATGTCAAGCCATCTGGATCTTCCCCTCCACCACCAGCTTTTGTAAACTGCATAAATAAGAATTATCCTTACAACACATTCTCCGTTCCTGGAATTATCGTGGCCTCAACCTATGTTTACCACTTCCCCACACCCTCAACACAACAGTTTTCATCCCCTGTGTCCTGTCACCTCTTTTCATTTCTCATCTCCCCTCCCCTCTTTGTGTGCCATTCTCTGCCAATGCACCCACCCATCTTGCACCTTCCTCACACTTCTCCTTTTTGCTCCCAGTCCCCTCCCCTACCTCTCTATGTCCCTGTTCCATAGCCTCCTGACACAGTGCCTGTTGCCAGCCTAGTCCCTGAACACTCCACCAGACAGCACTCTTCCCTCCCCCCACCCATATCCTGTCATCCATTCCCCTTTCTGACCACCTCCGATTGCTGCTTCCATTCACAGGGCAGTTGCATTCTGGACTGAGCTGCCAGAGATGGCGATCATGTGTGCGTGAAGTGTGCTTCCTTTAGTGAACGAATCTGTGTACTTGTGTGTTTACTTTTCTGATAAAGGCTTTGGCTGAAAGATAATGTGTAAGTGTTTTTTGTTGTACCTGTTTGCAACTTAAGGTGTCATGTTTTTTTTTTTTTTTTTTTTTTTTTTTGGTAAGTAGCTATCTATCTTTTCCTTATATTGTTGATATTCCAATCTGGAGTTTCCATTGTTAATTTGATGTGAGATAAGTCATTTATATTGTTCCTGTTATCTCACTTACACATGGAGTAATACTTTTTACAGTATTGATGTTTAAACAACTCATTTTGGCTTACAGATGTAGTACCTTGTTGTTTCATTGAGTTTAATAGCCTTATCTGTGAACGAGTAATGCCAACAGGCCATCCAGAGGCCACTTTTCCCCAATGGTTAATTTTTAATTTGTCTACCCCGGAACTTCCATATTTGATGCCTAATACTACAGATTGACTGCCAGATTCTTTTGTATACGAAGGTGGGATCTATGATTATTTTTCTTTGTGATGATTTTGAGTTAATTAATTAATTGTATTTAAAGTCATCTCTGTCCTGTTATTGCAGTATATAAACAAAAATCTTATTAAAAACAATCTTCTGCAGTCAGTTGGTATTGTTTTCGGCACAAGGACATCAAGATGTCTTGAAAATATACCCAGACGCTGGAGGAACAAACATGGGATCTAGTTGCATCAGAAAATGTGATTGAAGTGGTGAAGGATGATAACATGTCTTTTTTTTAGCAGCCATGGAATTTAATGTTTCAAGTAACATGCTAAAAAGAAGACTTCCAGGGGAAAAAAATGAGATACAGGAGATGGTAAAATGATTGCGGGAAGCTTAAGGAGTGAGCTGAGTGAAGAAGGAGTAGAAGAGTAAGAAATCCTTAATTATATTTTTGAAATGAAAAAACCAATAGCATTCCAGTTTGCCAAGTGTAACAAAACACCACATCATTTTTATACTAATAACTTACACAGAAAAATGGAGAAGCACTGGCCACATTATCTCCTTAGGTAGGGAAAAGCAGCCTTCAGAAAAATATATATAGTTTCTATATATTTTTCTTCTAGTCTTAAAAATATTTGGTGTGTTACCTTATAATACATAAATTCAAAATATGTAAGTAGCAACCTCCTATCAGTAACCATGGTTTGGTGAAAATTCAATTTCTCTTAGAGTGGCCACTTTGTAAGACCTTCCTCCATTGATATCTGAAAAGGGCTCTCACTTATGAAGAATTGCAATGGCTTTGGTTATATTCTTGCTGTTTCTGTTTGCTGCAGTTAACACTTCCTCCAATAATGGGATGTTTTCATGTGCTTGGATTCATCCAGGACACCTCATTGCTGAACCCATGTAACTGCATGCCCAATACAAGCATTGCTATCTGGGCACCTCCAAAATCTTCTGCAATGATCATCAGGGATCAGACACTCAATGATGAAAGGAACCCAACAACACTGATCCAGGTTCCAGTCCAGGTGATCCCCTGCTCACCTTCTTCATGTTCCAACCTGCTGCAGAGTTTGTATGTTAGCCATAATAAGCCAAATTTATCAAGTGGAGATTATTAGATATTGTTTTGATGAACACAGAGCTGCCAGCTGTCTCCAGAAAGGTTGTGCACATTTCTTTTGCATTCACTTTGCAATACCTACAATTCATAATATAAAGATTACGGGTGTTGTCTTGCTCACTTACTTCAAACAGTGAAGTGCTTTACAGTTTATACTATTAACCTGTTGATTTTAAGTTGCCAAATTGATCATGTGGAGACTACTAAATATTGTTCTTGTCAATAAAATGCTCCCAGTAGCTTTGAAAGAGATGGTACACAGTTCTGCTGCATTCTCTACGAGCCATAATTTGAAGCTAGTAGTAATCAGCTGGTGCTGACCATGGATGACTACTATAAGGCAGATTACAATGTTTCGTATCTCACAATAAAGGCTTAATGTTCAAATGGAGTCAATGTTGTGTATGGAAATTTGGCAGGCAGTGTCCACACTGTCTAATTATCTATGATTCAGTAATCATAACTTTGTAAGAATTTATATGGCTGCTCCTTTGCTTCTGCTATTCCAGAAACCAAATTATTTTAGAAAGTGATATTACACTTGTTCAGGTAACTCATTGGCACATCTTTTTAACACATTAACATGTGTTTGTGATTAATTTTTTCCCTGAAAATAATGACGGCAAAGAGAAAGACTCATCTTTTTATATCTTCTGCATTATCATTACTTTTCTTTAGCTGAGATACAAATTTGATATGGTTTAGGTACTCTGGTAAGTAACGTGAGCTGAAAGAATCATTTTATTATTGTATTGTCTCTGTGTTCCTTAAGAACAGATACTGACACTTCCTCTATACATGTTGACTTTGTATTCTTTAAGTTGGTAATATTTTCCTAAGCTCTGTGGTATGTAACAATATCTTTATATCAGTTTCATGTTCTTATTTTTTGGATGGTTCATCTATTTTGGATAACATTTGTTTTATTTTTTGTTGAAATACTGAAAAGATACTCATTCACAAAATGTAATAGTTGCAGTGACATCTTTCTGTGATCATAAGATGCAAGTAATTGTGTTTCTGTTTGTTTTCTCTGTTTCCTAGTTTGCAGCCTTCAAGATTGCTTTGTTTTTAAATTTGAACTGACAATTTTTTCTAGCTAGCTGGAACTTTTTAGTCAGCACTACCCGCCACAAGATCTTTTTGTAACTGTGATAAGAATATGTGAAAGCTGACTACTATGACCTCTATTATGAATATGAGACATTTAGAAATCTGGATGGGCTAATACCTGCTATTTTCCATCCAATTTAGTTGGACATTGCTACTAACACGTTTAGTTTTGGAAATGTCTGGTCCAAACACAACTAAAATAGTATAAAGAACACAGAGGATTTTACTTCTATATTGTTTTTGTGTACAGTTTTCTCATCTTTGATTTAACAGTATCTTTCAAGATACTGTATTTTAAACTTTTTAGAGATCTTTTGTATGCTATTATTAATAGGACAAAATAACCTAAGAGTTCAAGATCTTTTCAAGATAATTTTTTTTTTTTTGTAACCATGTCACTAGTACAATTTCTTTATAGTACTGGCCTCATCAACACTATCTACCTAGAGGTTGCTTCATGCCTCTTTTTATTGTTCATCACATTGGCCATAAGAGAAGTGGTTGTGAAGAACATTACACTATCATTCACTGGTATGTATTTCATTTAATATAGCTACAAAAAGGCAACACCTTGCCTTGCATGCTTCCCAAAAGGGTACCCTCCATTGAAAGGAAACAGAAATTTTGTAAAGAGTTAAACATTATTATAAATGTAGTGTTGCTGACAGTGTTTGTTAGCTTCTAAATGTACAGCCAGTTCTTGCCACTTCTGGAACTCTATGCATGCTGATCACTGCAAATGCCACTGCAGAATACTTATCTTTCTGTTCAGTGAAATGAGTGACTAGCAAAACAAGCTGGCTGATAAAATATTGCAGTGCCTGCAATTGTCAATTGCAAAACACAGTAGTGTGCAAACTTCTTATAATGTGTTAAGAAAGAGCTTCTAAAGTAACTCCAATGAAATAATTCCATTTTATGTAAGTATGCATGTGGCAGAATTATAATTATTACCAGTAGAACTGATGACTTTTTAAAGCAGATTCCTGTGTCTCACTGAAAGGAGTAGTTTTGTTGTGTGTTTAATTATATATGTATTGTTTGATGACATTGTTCCAGGTATCTTGTTAAGGTTGCCTGTGCTAGAGAAAAACCCAGAAAATTTACTTGCCTGGCAGGTATTTTAAGTTAGTAAGTTCCTTGAAAAAATGAAGACAAAACTGTTGTTACTGATATTTACTGCTGAATTCCTTAATGAAATTGTTGAAGTAAGTAGTATTGTATAGTTGTTTCTTAATTTTGGCAATCATTAAATAAAAAAATTAAATTTATTTACCTTTGAACAAGTGAAATATAATCAATGCCATCAGATAAAATACAGTCATCTACAGAATAGAGTTTGATGATATAGCATCTTACTTCAGTAAATCTAGTATAAAGACTTAAATAAATAAATAGCAATTCCATGCTGTTTATATCACATTTAATTCCATACTGAATGCTACTGCACGATACAATAATTCAAACACATATCCACTTACTAGAATACTTTTAGGTGAATGTGTAACATTAAATGATGCTGTATGCTATAAATAGGCACAGTTCAGCATGAAAATTCCATGTGTTTTGTTAAATGTTAATGAAATTTTTGAACTATTTAATATGTCTTACATTGAAATCTTTTTGCTGCTACACTTTCGAATTTACTCATGGATAATGAATAGCCACATAGTCACTTTTGGAGAATTTTGCTATAGAATGCAGGGTGGGGTTGTTTATCAATCATATGTCTATTTCTTTTGTGTGGTGATGTGCTTGTAGTATACTCACTGAGCTTTTTTTAATATGAATTAAGCTGCTACAAATGAGTAAATTAGGGACAGTCATAACCTTCATGCTGAACTGTGCCTGTTTATAGCATACTGCAACATTTAATGTTACACATTCACCTAAAAGTAATGTAGTAAGTGGATGTGTGTTGAATAATGAATTATTGTATCATGCAGAAGCATTTAGTATGGAATTAAATGTGATATAAACAGCATGGAATCTCTAATTTAAGTCTTTATATTACATTTACTGAACTACACAATTCCCATTGAGCAATTCCAATCAAAAACACATTTAAATGAGTCATATTATCCCACAGCAGAATACCATAAGTTACTTGAGTGTGGAATAAGGCAATATTCTACTGATGCAGCTTCTCAACTATTACATTTCATAGATCACTTGAAAAGAGTTTATCAGTGTGAATCTCTACTTTGAGTCTCAGATTAATGTGGAGATCAATAAGTTTAACTTACTGTCTTGTTTAGTAGTAACGTTTCAGTTAAATATAATTTCTTCAATTTTGTTTTTATCTTTGTCCACAAACCAGGTTCTTTTGCAGCTAAATTTGAAGAGTGCTCTAAGTTCTGTAACTACTGTTATGTTCTCGGCATATAGCGCTGCATTGCAAGATTGTAATTATGTAGTTTGAGGATTACAGCTGGGACAATTGTCTTGCAAATGTCAGTTTATATAAACAATTACAGTCAAGGATGGTTTCTAGTGTCATTGTGCATCTTACACCAATGTGTTTCTGCATCCTAAGATTTTGTGATTGTGAATGACAGTGAAAGAAAAAAGTTAGTTTTTCAGTATCTACTGTAATGTGGGGAACCATGAACTATGTAGTTTCTCAGTGCATGATTCAAGTTAATCTATATCAATGATGTTTCAAAACAATGAAGTGATTGAATAAAAGTGACACACTTGTAATTCAGCTACACTGATAATTTTGACTCAGTAATAAAATACACTTGCGTAGTATACAGTAAATACTTTACCTTTGTACCGTTGCTTAACAGAGAAGTAGGCTATATAACCCCCCCCCCCCCCCCCCCCTCCCCTTCGAATATTCTCAATGAAATGGTCTTTATTATATATCAATACTCATACTTCTTGTTTTGCTGTATGAAAATGAGTTAGCTGCACTGCCTAGAAGATAATTTCATCTACATGTATACTCTCCAAATTACTGTGAACTGCATAGGAGAGGGTGCTTCCCATTGTTAACAATTGGGGGCTTCATCCCATCCCATTCATATTTGAGGTACGGGAAGAATGATTGCTGAAACACCTCTGATCATGGTGTAGTTAGTCTAGTCTTGTCTTCAAGATTCCTACAGAAATGGTGCATTCAGAATTTTAGTATATTCTGATACTCCTCACTTAAAGCTGATTCTTGAAACTTTACAACTGGGCTTTCAAGTTATTTGTTTATTCATTGACCTATAGATAGGTTTCTTTGCATTTTTTTTCAGAGGTACATCAGATAATAATAATGAATAAAATACCACATAATTAACTCACAGTACAGACATATATACATCATTTATCTCTTGATTAAATAAGACAGGCAAGAAAAGTAAATCATGAGACTCGTCTGATACCACATCTTGGTTGTTACAGTACATGGTTCCAGTATAATTTACAAACTGGACATGCATGTCTATTGTGTTGCTTGCAGACTCCATCCTGTTTGGTTGTTTATTATTGGTAATAAGTTTTCATAGTATGCCCTCTTTAACAGAGTAAACATTATTTTTTTTGTTTGTAAATATAGTTTAAGACAGCTTTAAATATACTCAGTTCCTTTGTGTTCCTGATCTCTTTTGGCAGTTTATTATATAGCTTGACTCCCTCATAAAATATAGTAGGTTGGGTGTTAACATTATTCTATTTGCTGCATATATCTATCCTCAGACATCTGCTCCTTCAGTTTTTCCAGCATATCCATTATGCTCACATCTGGATCAGACAAACCTGTGATCATTAACTTTGCTTTTGTTTTTATACATTTGATATCCCATGTTAGTTTCATTTGGAACAGGTCTTATGCACTTGAGGAATATTTTAGGCTGTTAGTGTGAGTGTTTTGCAACCCATTTCGTTTGTAGACTGATTCCATTTTTCTAGTATACTAACAATGAACACCTACTTTACCTGCAACTGAGCCTATGTTACCATTTCATTTCATGTCCCTACTTATTAACTGTATCAGTTTACCTAATCCAATAATTGTGATTAATTAATATTGATATTATGATCATAGGATACCATGTGTTTTCATTTTGTGAGGTGCACATTTTTTCATATATGAACGTTTAAAGCAAATGTCAAATTTTTCATTATTTTGAAATCTTTTCAAAATCTGACTGAATATTTGTGCACCTTTTTGCAGGTAGAATGCCATTATAGATAGCTGCATCTTCTGAAAAAAAAGTTTTCTTAGAGAAGCCTGGGGTTATTGTTAATATAAGATTACTGACCTGGATTTTATCTTGGCAGTAGTGCTGCTTCCTGCAATAAATTGAGTTAGTCATCAGTTTGTTATATGATGAACACAGCAATGTATAATGTAACATTTTTTGCATATTATTTTGCATCAGTAAACTAACAATGATCAGATTACAATAAATAATTTGCGTAGTTCATAAATTACAGTTGGAATCTACACTATGAATGCAATACACCTCCACTTTCGAATTCTGTCTGTCAAATAATGTGATATTGATTTTATTACTTAGTCACTATATTTAGTTACTGTTCAATTTGTATTATTGGCTATATATAGTAACAGTACTTTCTGGAGACCAATTGCAATACTGAGCTGTTTATCATGTGGTTTTAATGGTTTGGCTGACTTTAATACCAATTACACACACATGTGAACTACACCTAAATCACTAGAAATGTACATTTCAGTTACTGTTTATGAACATTTAAATGACTGCTGATGACACAGAGATGTTCGCATTTTGACAGCCAACGAGGAACTGGTTGAAATATTATGATGCACACTTACTTACGGATGAGTATAAGAATAAAAATGAAAATTTGGTTTTACATATTGCTTAGTAACATAGAACAAAGCAAAATCAGGTAAAACATTATTATAAGATGCAAAAGAGCAGTTTGGCTTAAACATGACTTGCGTTACCAGAAAAAAAGACAATTTTATAGGTACTATTTCATTTAAATAATTTATTCTTCTGCAGATACTTCCAGAGGCCTGCCTCCTCTCTCCTACCACATTCTAGAAAATGACAAATTTGATTATGAAAATTTTTTTAGTAGGAAGTTTATGAAAAAAAACAGATGAACCTTAAATTATGAATATTTCTTTATAAAAATTATTTCTAATGAAACCAACTGTATTATTGTCATGAGTGCTTGGGAAATTACTCTGTGAACAACAAAATCTTGTGGATTCCCACATGAATAAGAAAGTAGCTATTTTGTGCAACACATATATGTGCTATCTACAGAACTTATCAAATAAAGAAAAAAATTATATTGGTGTTAGGAGTAGTTGAAGAATGTGTAGAATTGTTCCATATTTTTGTAACATCCTCTCCTCTTGGGTTGTGCAGCTAAATATTGAAAATAATATAAATGGATAATCAAATGTAAAAGAGTAATTAGTTACACAATTACATAATACAATCAGCACTTGTCAATTGACCACAGAAATTTTTGAAATGATAAAAACAATGAAATACAGTGCATAATCATTTTAAAAATCAGGTGGAGCAAATGGCGAATACAAAGCTGAACTTCAGTCTACAGTGAAGATAATATAAATTAATTTGTTCACATTTTTCATGTTATAAAAATTCAATGCTGCTGTCTTACTTGCATTTATTACCAGTTTGTTGTGACTAAACCAGCTTTCAATATTGTTCAATGTCTTTATTGTACACTTCTGAAACATTTACATTTCTTTCCCACTCACTAGTACACTCATATCATCAGCAAACTGGATGGTGTCCTTTCAGAATTTGTTTGGTCATTGACATATAACAGAAATATGTTGCCCTTCAACCACTTGCTTTTGACTGCTTAGCTATGATTTTATCCAGTTGTTGGATGTTCCTCTAATCCCT
The DNA here is from genome assembly GCF_021461395.2 of Schistocerca americana. NCBI lineage: Eukaryota > Metazoa > Arthropoda > Insecta > Orthoptera > Acrididae > Schistocerca > Schistocerca americana. The sequence continues at coordinate 445,379,276 of NC_060120.1, read as the reverse complement.
CTTTGTTAAGCTTAGGCAATAGTTTTGAATGACCTAATGTGATCTATGATATCAAAAACCTTAGAAAGATCTAGACATATTCCAATGACAGTTTTGCTATTGTCTAATTGCTGAAGTACTTCACTTAGACATGTTTAGACAATTTGCTATACATTTTAATTGCCATGTACTTATGACCATTGTTAGTTTTTGCTAATCTATTTTCTGGCACGAACAGAGAGGTACAGATTCTTTTGTTGTAGTTGTGCCATTGATCATTACACCTAAACTTGGTAGTTCAGCAAGTATATAGTTAACACTATCAACAGTATAAACAGGGTGATTATAATTAAAGTCAAACTTTTAAATCTCTGTAGAAATAACACCACTGGCCAGAATGATGTCAAATTGTGATGGAATACTATTGGAGAAGCAGGAAAACATATGGCAGAAGAAGAAAAAAGTTTGAAAATTGATCAATAAATGGCATTGTATGTGTCAGAATATGTAAATGAAAACACCTGTCATGCACACAACTCATTGAAGTTGTACAAACACACCAGGTTCACAGCTTTTCCTCCTTTCATATCTGCAACATTTGCCATGTCAAAGTCTTCAGACAGAGATATTGTAATGGGCTCATCCATGTTGTCTTCATGTTCTATATCAAAATTGTTCTTGATGTTGGAGCATGACTCTTCACATTGCTGACATAGTTTCATACAGAACCGTCCTGCCTGCCTACACTCACACTGACCTAGGCTGTCTGCCTTGCATTTGCAAGATATAAGTTAAAGAAGCCTCTAGACAGTCAGGAACTCCATGTGGTAATGGAAGCTAACCCATTTTTTGTCAATTTCTACTCCCACTGCTCTGGAACCATGTAGTATAATATGTGCGATTGATTGGAGCTTTTTGTCACTGTGATTTGTGTGTTCATGTGGGTGTACATTTGAACAAGTTTGTGATTCACATATCTATTATTTATGAAGTAAGTACAGTAAATGTGTCACAATTGTTCAAATGGTTCAAATGGCTCTGAGCACTATGGGACTTAACATCTATGGTCATCAGTCCCCTAGAACTTAGAACTACTTAAACCTAACTAACCTAAGGACATCACACAACACCCAGTCATCACGAGGCAGAGAAAATCCCTGACCCCGCCGGGAATCGAACCCAGGGACCCGGGCGCAGGAAGCGAGAACACTACCACACGACCACGAGCTGCGGACGTCACAATTGTATTTGATGGGGACTTGGACGGACATAAGATTATCAAACCCATGGATTTCCTGAGGATTTCAATCATAAAGCAGTCTGTGAAGATAAAATTAAGCAGCACCATGAAACCAATAGTTTCACAAGTAATTTTTTTATTGAATGCTAAAAACAAGGATACGCCCATCACCATGCTGATCATAAAATACAGTGAAAGTAGAATCACCCCCATGCAGGCAGCAGATGATACAGACACACTGATAGTGTGGATAATGAAATCCCTGGCTTTGCACATAAGAGTGTCACAATTGTGGGGGAAGATAATGACCTTCAGGATCTCCAGATGCTTTCAATGTGTATTTTCTCAAGCCAGGGAGAGGTGCAACCCCTCAGATCCTACACCAACCAAGGTGTACAGTGGACTAGAGTGTTATCAGGCACATGCTCTTGCTCCATGCAGTGAGTGGTTATGACTCTACATCCACATTACCAACCAAAGCACGGTTGCAAGTCTCAAGAAGTCTCCAAAAATATGGATCTCAAATCACAGATTAATAAATTCATTTATCCTTAAACCTGAAAAAAGGAAATAATAGCTGCTGGTGAGAAATTTTTGATTGGTGTTTATGGTGGTAACCATCCAACTACAACACTCAACACAATGAGGTATATCCAGTACATGACAGCAGCCTACAAGGCATCAGCAAATATGGCTTCCAAGCCTTTCACTGAAGCTCCAACTCAGCAACTCACTTTCAGTGTTTTCCATTAGGGACAGCAGTGAATTGGAAACTTATTAGATACAGAGCAGTGGAGGTGGAAGTTGACAAAAGACGAGTTGGTTCTCATTACCACACTGAAACCCCCAACTTGTGAGAGGTTTCTTGAGCTTATACTTGTAAATGCAAGACTCATTGCCAAGGTCAGTGTGGGTATAGGTGAACAGGACTGTTCTGCATGAAAATATGCCAGCAATGAAGGGTTGGCTCCTATCTTATTGACCATTTTGATACAGAAGATGAAGATGACCTGGATGAGCCCCCTGCACTACCACTGTCTGAAGCAGTAGAGGTCACTGAAGGTATTAATTCATCCAAAATTTTACAGTGCCCTTACTAATGAATTTCCTCTAGTACAACATTAATAATTAAATTAAACTTTTTTGTGTGAAGCTCTGCAACAAATTGCTGTTCAGTCTGACAATTTGCCTGGACTTTCCATTACCCAGAACCCTTCACTTAACCTTCTAGTGCCCAAGAAATATTGCCTGAGCCTCCAACAGCCAAGCAGAGACAAGAAAAAAAACTGTACACATGACATCAATACAAATATTTCCTCATGCATCGATAGTTCAATGTACAAGTTATCTGTCTTTTGTATCTGTATTTTATCATCAAATGCCTTCAGTTCTTTTCCAGATAAAGAATCTACTCAAAGTGATGAACCAATCCTAGGCTCAACATTCACTCATTTCATGACACATGTACATTACTACATACAGATTTCATATTCATCTTTCTATTCTAAGTAATATGCTGCAAACATACTTTCTTAATTTTTTCATCAAATATGTTTTTCCATAAATTCATTTGAAACAACTTTTTATAAGTGTAATACACAAAAAGTACAGCACTGTTAAGAGATAGACAGGTGTGAGAGGTCATTTGGCTGCAGGATGCAGAGGGCATTTTTTGTAATTTTTGCTTGCTGCCCTCCACCAAGTGCGAAAATTGTATGTTACAGACATCTCTTGTAGTCATTTTAATGCATCTTCATGTGTCGTAGAGGTCTTTGCTTGGTAACATGTATTTGAGTTGTGGGGGTTTGCACTGGGTGTTTCTTACATTTTTGTGGAAGGACCATAAATCACTACTTTTCAGCAGGTTCTAGTGCCATTACCACTTGCCAGGCAATCAAACCTGTTTAGTAAATTTTGTGAGAATTTTGTCTTCTTTAACTTTATATAGATTGGTGAATTTAGAAAAAAAAAAAAAAAACATATAATTTTCAAGAGCTGAAAAAAGTTCAAAAAAATTTTGAGATTTTTTTAAATTTTTCTATCTTCTACAAGGCACCAAATATGAAATTCAGATTAAGCACCCCAAAAAACGTATAGAATCATTGAGGAAAAGCTTCTGTAATTTTGTTACCTGACAATTTTGTTAGCCCGTTTGACTGGGCTATCAGGGAAAACTCAGAAATCCTCTATTAACTGTGTATTTAATGATAGCCTCAACTGTTATAGCTGTAATGGACTCTCTGAAAGTCATAAAAATACATTATGGGTAGTTTCATGTGACACATGAAGAACAAGAAGACATAAATATAAAATGGACAACAAACATAGTAAGTGGACTCTGCTATATTCTTTGGTGTGAATATTGATAGAAATTAAACTGGCCCTATCACATCCTATATCTGTCAAAAAACTTTGTTCTACAGCTTTCCCCTTATGCATAGTCACATTATCTGCACATAAGGATACCATATGCCATCACAGCTGCTTACTTTGGAAATTTCCATGCACTATTGTCTTATGGCATTTGGCAGCATCTTTTTGAGTAATCATCCATGGCAAAAGAAGGGTCACATAGAAGAGATTTATATGGATTATGAGTGGTTTTCATTTAAGACACTTGCAGGAAGCTGTTTTGTAAACTATAGACTTTGGCAGTGACATCCCAGCATACCTTCTCCCTTGCACGTTTCATTAGTAACAGCCACTCTCTTCTCAGCACCAAAAGTACATATCACAAACACAATACAGAGGCAAAACAGGATTTACATAGCAACCTGACAAACTGTACCCTTGTGCATAAAGAAGTAAATTACTCAGGTATGAAATTTTTCAATACTCTGTCAAGGGACATCAAAAGTCCTGCTCTTGGAACACCAAAATGACCAATTTATATTAAAAATGAAGAAATTCCTCCAGCTGTATTTAAGGTGTCGATTTTATTTAGGCAACTAGTTTCAACATTGTAACAATGTCATCTTCAGGCCCATACACTTTTTGATGTCAACTGCATGTGGCTGATACTAGAAGTCAGTGGTACCTCACCACTGACTTCTAGCATCAGCCGCTCACAGTTGACATCAACAAGTGTATGGGCCTGAAGATGACGTTGTTACAATGTTGAAACTAGTTGCCAAAATAAAACTGACACCTTAAATACAGCTGGAGAATTTCTTCAGTTTTAATATAAATTTATACCAGCTGACATCCTGCTGTCCTCCATTTCAACTATGGATGTACAAAAATGACCGATTTCTTGCAGTTTATTTTCATGTATTATGATGTAACATTAGCTGATATGAGTGTTATCATGTGTCTGCCATATTGTACTCTTCTGTATCCATTACTGCAGATTTTATAAAAAATTCATATTTTAAATATTGTAAAAACACTTATTAATTCTGTATCCTGACAACTTTAATGCTGTTGGGATGTGTAAATTGCCAAAATGAGCTCCTTGATTAGTTTGAATATGTGTTGAAATTCACTTAAATCTGAAATAAAATTTACACTCAGTGTAAAAGACTATCAATGGTGTTGGGGGAGTGAAGATGAGAAGAGAGTAACATGAAAATAATAAAAGATAGTGAATAAATAAATAATCAAGCAATGCCAATGAATCAGATGATAATCAGTTTACTCAAGAATACAGGCACAGTTGGAGGAAGGAAATTTTAAATGTGATCAACTGCAATTGCTTCACAATAATTGATACATATAAGAAAATGAAAGTAACCAATAAAATGAACAAAAATGAAATGTTAAAAGATCTATTACCTGGTTTTCTAGCCACTTGACTGCATCAGTACCAGCTTGAGGTATAACTCTACACTGGTTCTGAAATGTGGAGCTGAGACACCTTTCAGATATGACAGGGCATCCAGAAAAACTGATCAGACAAGTAAAGCAGGCCAAGTGAAGTCACTATCGCTTCACAGTGGTGAGTGAGCACTCCATCTTGTTTTGGTTTCTGTGCTAAAGTGCTTTTGAGAGGAAAACACTATCTGTCCTAGTTCACATAAATGGCCTTTGAATCAGGCTCTCTGTCTCACTGATTTCAAATCCTTCGCAGCATTGACATACTGAATAAGTCTTCTCACTTAATAGTGCATAGTCACCCTAATGACTGCAGCTGTCTCTCTATAACTGCAGTTGTCTCTCATACTGCATTGACACCATGCAGTTCAATGCTCCAGACTGGGCCGTGGCACAAAAGTCCTCCCTTCTTCGAAGAATTCTTTTGAATTTTGATTTTTGCAACCGTTTCCTCACATTCAGTAACATCTTTGGAAACTGTTTCAGTGACTTTTGCCTTAATCACTTCAAATGGTGACGACATCTTTCTACCTTTGCCACTCATATGGTGAAAGCCCAATGCGGTCATGTACTTTAAAACTGTACACATGTACAACACAGGGTAAGTAAATATCCTAATTGTTGTGATGGCTGTTTACATAATAACTTAACATTTTGCTGACAGTCTGATGGATGTGTTCCATTCTTCTATCTGATTGAGGTCAGAAGGACTATTTCTTAGATTTCAGATTCACAACAGATGGTGGAACTGCTTAGTCAGCTCAGGCATGAATTTAATGCCCTGGTCTGTTGGGAATGTGAAACTTGAATAACCAGTTACCATGGGCTGTGCCGCCATGCTTGCTTGTCAGTTCATGATTGCAACCATCGCCATGTAATATGAAAAGTGGTATATGTTGGTTAACACATAGCAATTACCCACCAATGTTAAGCTAAATGGACCCAAAAATGGCAATTTCTAACATTTCAGGTGGTTTGGAGCCTCTGGCAATCTTTGAAATGGCATGCCATGATGACTGGGATTGGCACATAGTATGCAATATCTCAGATACCGGTCAATCCCCCATCTCCTTTTCTTCCACCAGTATTACTCAGCTGTTTGATAGCAGTTGTTTCACACATTCTGTGAACTGATAGCACATGATTGTACACTTTCTTTGATACCTCATTCTTTCTAGTTGTGTGTATCATAATGTGTGGCCCAAACTTCATCATCTTACATGATAGCCTTCTGTGCATTGTGAAGCATGGCTGTGTCCTGAATAACTGATAGTCTGTTCCAGTGTTGCTCTGTGCCTCCTGCCACTCTGCCAAGTCTCATACAACACCAGTCTTTCTGCTCAAGCATTTGGCATTGCTTTGTCCCTGTCAGGTTTCTGTACTATCTCCTAAATGAATCCATTCAACCTTAATGCCCAATGAGTTAATCTGCTTAAAGGATCTTTCACTCCTAATATCCACTTAAATGCCACTTGGATCCTTATAATGTTGAATTTCCTCCCATACAGGTAACAATGGAAATACGTAATACCATATGTGACACTCAACATCTCTTTCACCATTGTTGAGTAAATCCATTTGGCTTTATTCAACTGCTTTAATGCATGTACTATAGGATGTATAATGGCTCTTCTTGTCCATTGTCTTTTTCGAGCCCCACGTTTAGGGCAGCATTTTGTATAATGTCATCTTCATAACTTGATAATGATCTCAACACTCTACTGACTGTCGCCGAGTTTTAGGCAAGGCCAAGTACAAATCAAACCAAGTCATCAAGAAGAAGAGGCATTATACAAAATGGCGCCATTTTGTATAACGGCTCTTCTTGTCCGTTGTCTTGTTCGAGCCCAACGTTCAGCACTGTTATTTTGTGTAACGTCGTCTTCGTAACTTGATAACGATCTCAACACTCTATCGACTGTCACAGAGTTTTAGCTGAGACCAAGTACAAATCAAACCAAATCATCAAGAAGAAGAGACGTTATAGATGCTCCTTGCCATTTATGTAATGACTCAGACTGCATCTAAATACCTGGTTACTTGCAGCACAGAATAGGTTAATTTGTTTTTGTAATTTGGAAATATTAGTACTGTGCTAGTTTTAGCATCTCTTTCAATTTTTCAGGTGCAGTTTGGCAGTGAGTTTTCCATTGGAATTTCACACCTTTGAACAAATGAGTTAAAAGTTTAGTGATTTCAGCAAACCCTTTGACAAATTTTCTGTAATAATTACACAAGTGTAAAAATGACAGAAATTGTTTCATTCAGTCTTGGCTAATCACACAACCTAAATAGTTTACCTCTGTGGATGCAAAATTACAGTTTCAATAGTTAAAATTACACATGCCAAATCCAAAATCTTAAACACTTGCTCTATTCACTGCACATGCTCCTCTAAATCTTTAGAAAACACAATAACATTCTCTAAATATGGTTTTAACCTAATTAATACTCCATCAAATAATCTGTGGAATGTGGCTGGCTCATTCTTAAGCCCACAAACCATCCTGTGATGTTGGTAGCATCCCCACGGAACAGGGAACGCAGTCCTCAGTGGGTCTTTTGGGAGCACTTCCAATTGGTGATATCCACTCTTTAAATCCACTGTGGAGATGTATTTATTATGTTGTTCTAGGTTTGTTTATTTATTTATTTATTTATTTATTGTTCTGTGGGACCACATTATGGAGAAGTCTCCATGGTCATGGAACGAGTCAATACATGAAATTATAACACGATTGTAGAAACAGATAAAATGAAATATAAGAAACATAGTCAGCTGACACGTCGTTAGTTTAAATAAAGAAAATCAAGAATGTAACACTGGAATTTGCTTAATTTTTTAGCTCTTCCAGGAGCTCCTTGACAGAATAGAAGGAGTGAGCCATTAGGAAACTCTTCAGTTTAGACTTAAAAGCGTTTGGGCAACTGCTAAGATTTTTGATTTCTTGTGGTAGCTTATTGAAAATGGATGCAGCAGAATACTGCACTCCTTTCTGCACAAGAGTTAAGGAAGTGCATTCCACATGCAGATTTAATTTCTGCCTAGTATTAACTGAGTGAAAGCTGCTAACTCTTCGGAATAAGCTAACATTGCTAACAACAAACAACATTAAAGAAAATATATACTGTGAGGGTAATGTCAAAATTCCCAGGCTATTGAATAGGGGTCGACGAGAGGTTTTCGAACTTACACCACACATAGCTCAAACAGCCCGTTTTTGAGCCAAAAATACCCTTTTTGAATCAGAAGAATTACCCCAAAAAATAATACCATATGACATAAGCGCATGAAAACATTCGAAGTAGACTACTTTTCGTGTTGAAATGTCACTTATTTCAGATACTGTTCTAATGGTAAATAAAGCGGCATTTAGTTTCTGAACAAGATCCTGAACATGGGCTTTCCACAACAGCTTACTATCTATCTGTACGCCCAGGAACTTGAACTGTTCCGTCTCGCTTATAACATGCCCATTCTGTCTGATTAAAATATCAGTTCTTGTTGAATTGTGAGTTAGAAACTGTAAAAACTGAGTCTTACTGTGATTTAGCATCAAATAATTTTCCACAAGCCACGAACTTATTTCATGAACTACATTATTTGATAATGTTTCAATATTACACACAAGATCCTTCACTACCAAGCTGGTGTCATCAGCAAACAGAAATATTTTTGAATCACCTGTAATACTAGAAGGCATATCATTTATATAAATAAGAAACAGCAGTGGCCCCAGCAGTGATCCTTGGGGAACGCCCCATTTAACAGTGCCCCATTGGGACTGAACATCATTACCACTCTCAATATTGCGGAGAATATGTTGGCCATCACATCCATTGTATTTAGTATAGGATGCGCATTTGTCACCATTTTTGTGTTCAGATATTGATACTCCAACAAAACCTGTATTTCTCCACCATATCTAATGATTTCTTTGGCATAATGACAATGGGTGCTCATCATGGACTCTCACACTCCGCTGAAAAATGCTATCTTTCAGGTGCCCATTGATGGATTTCTCCATTAACAATTGTAAATCCCGAGATATTTTGTATGGATTCTAGTGGATTGTGGAATTATCCCCTGCCAATATTTCATTCTGTTTCATTTATGTAACTGGTAATGGTGCACTACAATATGAGCAAATCCATAAATCGTATTGATAGAGTTTCAGTGTCCAACTGTTTTCTTTTAAATACTGTATTTACATAATGCAAATTCATCGATGAATTGCTCATGGCAAAGGTCTCCACTTGACCTCTGTAAGTCATCCTCTTCTAGGATGTCCAAATTGGAATTAACAGTCCTTTTGTCAGATCTACTTTGAGCCAAAATTATCCAGGTTCATGGGAACCAGTACTCTCCACCTACCTCCTGCACCTGTGTCACTCCTCCTCTGTGCGAAACAATGCAAAGTGTTGAATTCTTCATTGTTTTACAGTGGCTGTACAACACACAACAGATTCTTTGGCAGGTTATTTCCTACAATCACCAAGAGTAATTTTCCCATACCTCTTGGTACTTTTATCATGCAAATTGAGCTCCAAAAAATGTGTACATGGTTTATTTGACTCCACCTTTATGATCAGTGAATCTTGCAACAAAAAGTCATTTCAGTGGTCATTCCCTGCTGGAACAATGTCCCACCGGATTTGATAGTGTGGTGTGAAAGGCAAATTTTTTTGTGATGCTTATTCAGAATATCAGATCTAGGATTGATTGTGCAACAGCATTCACAGACATGGGGTAACAGTTCCACAAATTCCTGAAAATTTCTTGTTCCAGTACAAAAATTGAGTAACATTAATCCCAATGATGCCATATCATTATTCCCTACCCAAATGTAATTTGTTTCTCAGAGAATTCAATCTCTTTGTTCATAACAAGTGCAGACTAGTCAAGTTTAGTCATAGACACATGAGTCCCTGTGTACACCAAAAACCTATGCTCCATTCCACTTACTATGTCCACCAGTCAGCATTCCACCTTTGCATATATTTCTGTAGCATTACACTTTACTGGGAATGCCATCCAGTGGTTGAGGAATTCCTGTTGTCATTTAATGAAGCTCTACCAAGATGCTGTTCATTTTACTTCCATTTAACAGTCATACACCCAATACCCTGTCACACCACATCAGTAGCATTTTGATTGGTGGTATTTTTTCCAAACACCTGTCACATATCTGCATCTGTAGTGCCTGACCTCACCTCTGAGGGGGCAAAAAAAAAAAAAAAAAAAACTTACACCTGAGTAGCTATGTCTAATTTCCATAGCTGCATAGCAGCCTTAATGGCAGCAGCCAAAACCTTTGAATTCTACATCTGTACTTTTCTTGATCTATCGAATGGAAGTCCTCTGAGAAATACATATAGTGCTTTTTGTTCAGCTTTTTCAGAATAAATTTATTCAGTGTCAACTTAGATGTTTCTACATTTATTTTCATCATCCTACATAAGAATTCTTCCACCACCTTGTGCCATTTCTGGAACAACCTGTTGTGTTGTTCCCTTATGAATATAGCACTATTTTGCTTGAAAATAACACTGAAAGAGTCCTTTTTTAAAGATGTTCAAATGTGCATATTTTATCCAGTCCCTCATGATACATGACATGCATTTTTACCTCACCCACAAATGATAACCGCATCATGTGCAGATGTATTTCATCTGGCCAATTACCTGGAGTATCAGCAGCAGACCGACATGTCCTGTGATGGTTTGCATGCAAAGAAGCCACAAGACTAGCCACAATAGGATCCATAGAAGAAACAGGTACTCTAAATGAAACTTTTGTCTCTGTTGACACAAGTGCTTATGCTGTCAATGCTCATTATCCACTGTTAAAGTATCTACCAGCCTTTGTAATGTGGCATTTTTTCCCAATAGTTTGTCCATGTGTTTCACCAATGTACAATTTCATCCTGCATTGTCATTGCTCATGTTTCTGGCAGTTATGTAACCTCTGTCTAAAGAGACAGTATACTTAAAGTACACTGCACAACATCAAAGCAAGGATGGTTACCACAAACACTTGGGCAGAGAACAAGAAAAATGCCATTAATTCTTACGAGAGGTCATAGCACATCAAGATTCAGAACATTGATGTGCCTCATGCCAATAATGTCAGTAATTCCTACATGTAGCTTTTACTGCCTTCATATGCGGCAATTCATGGTGGACCACATTACAATATTGACATCACATTGGCCATAAATAGTAATCTTTACAATTTCTTGTAAAATAGGACAGATCCACAGGTCCTTCAGGTCTCTCAAACTGAACCCATAAATTCCTATGCACCCATCCTATCCACTATACACATACATAAGAACACCAAAAAAGATCACCTAAGAATATAAAGCTCACTTACCAAACTTGTGCCATTGAAACTGCAAGGCAGAGCAGATGACAACATTGCAGCCAGAGTGTCCTCTTGGTGACTGACAGCAGCTGATGTAGCTACAGACACTTATGACACCAGATTGTTGAAGCCAGGAGGTGACCCCAACAGTGATGGATTAAACACTACCATCAGCAGGACCATCTGAGCAACAGCATGTGTAGACAACATAATCTGCTGAGGTCAGCAGGATAGCAGTAGCCGACAGAGACTGCAAATCATTGTCAATGAATGGCAGCTACATCCAGGCTGCTTTCCCATCTTGAGCTGTGAAATACAACACAGAGGAGGATGGTCTCAAGCAGTTAGCCCCCAGGATGATTGCTGTCAGAGGCGTGTTCCAATCTTGGGCAGTGGTCAGCATGGACCAAAGTGCAGCAACAGGATAACCAGGCAACTACTATTCTGGACTCAAACACATGTCCCACCAGGGATGTGGACACCTTCAGGAGGCAGTCACCCAGTAGGTGACTCGGCGATGTGAAGACACCAGCTGGACCGCATACAATTTTCTGCTCAAGCAGGTGCCTGTGACTTCTGGAGTCTAAGTCCAGAACAGGTGACTGGTTGCATCACCTTGTGCTGTGAAAGGGCTTCATCCTGAAGTTGGAGACTCGTACTGGTGGTGTGGATCAGTATCACATGCACACCTGGATACTATCTTAGAACCATGTAGCATGCTGAAGGAGATGGTCTGATTCTAGCACTATTTATGCAAAACATGCCAGCTAGTGTTTTCCTCTTGCCAGTTCTGTAGCCCAGAATGTGAATGAAGTTAGGGTGCTTGCTTGCCTCTGTGAAGCAATAGTGACTTCACCTGGCCTGCTTAACTGGTGGCAGGAAGATTTTGCAGCATCAGCATACTTGCACACTGAATGTGTCTTCTTTCTTCATAGTTTGAGTTGGTCCATCTTGATACTACTCATGATTTTGTCTTCTCCTGGATATGCATTCTATTCTTAAATACAATCTTAATAAGCCACAACCTCCCTGTCTTCAATTACTCATAGAGACATGCCAGTATATTCCATGTATGGTTAATGTTGTACTCATCCATCACAGGTGCAAATATTTAATTAGAACTTCTCAAAGAATCATTCTGATAATATAAATGACCACGTTTATCAGTGGGACTACACTTCATACAAAAATGTCTTTGTAAATAATTTTATATCTTCCTTTTTTGTAAGCATGTACCACTTTCTGTTAAATACCTTTATATAACATTTGTGTTGTGCACCTAGATGAAAAGGTACCATCCCTTAGATTTTTAATAACTTGTCTTCATCATGTAAGAAAAGCCTTTCGTTGCACTAAAATAATGACGCATCAAATTGATAAAGTTAATATTTAACAGTTCTCCTGCATAATACATCACTTTCAGTTAATTTCTTCTTAAATGCTGGTCACTAACTGGTAAGAAATTCTAGTAATGGCTATTTGTGTGTGTTCCTATGTAACAATGACATATTGATTTGATGAAATTTGGTTAACCACTGTTATTATTTAACAGTTTTCCTGTGTAATGTTTCACTTTCAGTTGCTTTCTTCTTAAATACTGGTCATAAACTGGCAAGACATTGTAATAATGGCTATATGTGTGTGTGTGTGTGTGTGTGTGTGTGTGTGTGTGTGTGTGCCAATGTTCATTTGCCTGTCAAATACCTCTTTGCTCTAAAATGTTGATCTGTAATCTTCACAGATTGTACTGCTAGGGCAAAGTTAACATAGCAATACTGACTACTTAAATGACTACCAAAATCAAATTTGAAGTCAAGCAATCAAACAAAACTATTTTGCTCACTGTTCATAGCTCCTTACTTTAGAGAAAGTTATTGTTTTTCAGTAATATAACACTTCCTAAACTGAATTTGGGCACTTTCACAGTGGGGAAAGCACTTCACTATATGTATCAGTCACCATCAGATCAAAATAGAACAACTGTCCTTCCAATAAACATGAGTCAGAAGCCTTTCAGAATTTTCTTGTAACAAATCCAGCTCCAATAACTTCAGTAGGATTCTATGGTACAATTACTATATTGGTAAGTAGATGTAGTTAATGATGTAATTTAGTTAACATTTGGTTTATTTTGCAAATTTTGATAACATGCAATGGTCATGCCTGTTCAAGCACTGAAACATTTTTATATATTAATTTCAAACGTCAGGTTTCAACAAAGATTAGAGATGGTGCTGACAGTGGTGTCCCAATGTTCATGCTGCTGTGGAACACTGATAATTGTAACCCACACTGCTGATTTGCTGTGTTGATGGAACATTCATGAATCACTTGTCAGGATCTCCTCCATGCAACATGAAAAAACACCAACAGTTTAGTACAAAAATCATAGAAATAACTTTACATATTTAAAGCATATTCTATTATGGCTTGCCTGATGTCATGCAAGTTGAAAATGAGGACAGTGCTGCCTACCAGTTTGGAGCATTACAAGTGCATGATCACCATACTGATGTCACCTCACTCCATATGGTATCATTTTGTCATGCAGTTCAATGCTCCACACTAGGTCATGTTGCAACAGCTATATATATTTTAGAACTATTTACATGAAATGTGCACAGTTAAACTATACTTCATCGCTCCTGCAACATTACATAAATGACCATGTTGCACGATGGAACATATTTTCACATTCCTCTTCGTGAAAACTAACTTTAGAGTCATCTACAAGCAAATTTGAAAGGTATAAAAGTAAAACATTTATGTATGGCAGAATTTTTGCTGTCTTGAGATCATCATCCTGCAGTACCAAGACTGGATTTCAGATCTATTTCTTGCACTGGACAAAATTCCTTATTTTCTATAATGTTCTGTATTTGTAATACTACTAGTTTGAGAGGGTTAATCCTCCATCTTCAGGTATTGAAATGTGGTCAGTTACAGCCCCATGGCAAACGATGAGCTTCTGGCCTTCAATTTTGTGATACTAAAATGTCTGGAGGTGAAAAATTGGTGCTCTGAAACAGGTGGCATGGTTAATATGGAACATTGTAGTAGATGTTTTTGCTTACAGGACCTCATTACTGCCATGAGGATGTTGTGATATGGACAAACTTATTATCTGTTTCTTGCTTTCTTGTAGGCCATCAAGTACAGAGAAAGGGTTCAGTCAAATATGTAGAATAAGAGGCTGCAATATAATTGGTTGACTAAGGAAATCATACTGTAAGACAGTGTTAGGATACGGTGGTATAGAACTGGGGCATCAGGGGCTCATGGCTACCAACAAGTATTAACTAATGTGTATGTGAAATTTAGTAAACAAGCACTACAGAGCTTAACTGGAGACCATGTAACTCATGATGTTGCATGTTTTTCACCCTTTGTACTCAGTGCTTCCTGATGATGGTTCACATCAGTGACACCCCATTAAACCAAAATGGCAGACTGCTACAAATGCTCAATATATAGCTGTATGTCTCATACTTTCTGACTACCAATCATCTATATGTAATAATAATATGACTGCATTTGATACAGAAATTTGATATTTTTTTCAATATATATAGTAGTGACATGTTTATACAAGTTGCAAATTACACAAATATATGTGAGTAAAGGAAGTCTTGAGATAGAGAAAGCCTTCTGAAATAAACAGATTAATTTAATTTATGAACTTATTTACTATTGGATTTATGTAGTGAGTAAGATATTTATGACATATAAAATAGTGATAAAGAAGTTAAAATTATGCTGGTAAAAGTAAATATGTTGTTCAAGCATTGGTGCACAAATTAACTGTATCATGAAATATAGTTATGAACACAATAGTATGTGTTATTCAGTGTTTCCTTTTTTAACATAGGAGTGTTAGATGATGAAAACACAATCTTTTAATATAGTTGTGTTTATTCCAGGCACAGAGAATATCCTTAAAACCCAGGCAGAGACAGCAGGATTTTCAAACGGACAAACTACAGTACATCCCCTCACTGATGGGGCATATGAATGAGCCAGTATGCCTTCTAAAGGGAAGACATAGAAACATTGCATTTAAAGTGCCAAAAGAGTATTTGGTAAGTTATGGTAATTTTATGCAAATATCTTACTAATTTGATGAACGAAATACAACATGTTGTTGTTGTTGTGGTCTTCAGTCCTGAGACTGGTTTGATGCAGCTCTCCATGCTACTCTATCCTGTGCAAGCTTCTTCACCTCCCAGTACCTACTGCAACCTACATCCTTCTGAATCTGCTTGGTGTATTCATCTCTTGGTCTCCCTCTACGATTTTTACCCCCCACGCTGCCCTCCTATGTTAAATTGGTGATCCCTTGATGCCTGAGAACATGTCCTACCAATCGATCCCTTCTTCTAGTCAAGTTGTGCCACAAACTCCTCTTCTCCCCAATTCTATTCAATACCTCCTCATTAGTTATGTGATCTACCCATCTAATCTTCAGCATTCTTCTGTAGCACCACATTTCGAAAGCTTCTATTCTCTTCTTGTTCAAACTATTTATCGTCCATGTTTCACTTCCATACATGGCTACACTCCATACAAATACTTTCAGAAATGGCTTCCTGACACTTAAATCTATACTCGATGTTAACAAATTTCTCTTCTTCTTGCCATTGCCAGTCTACATTTTATATCCTCTCTACTTCGACCATCATCAGTTATTTTGCTCCTCAAATAGCAAAACTCCTTTACTACTTTAAGTGTCTCATTTACTAATCTAATACCCTCGACATCACCCAACTTAATTCGACTACATTCCATTATCCTCGTTTTGCTTTTGTTGATGTTCATCTTACATCCTCCTTTCAAGACACTATCCATTCCGTTCAACTGCTCTTCCAAGTCCTTTGCTGTCTCTGACAGAATTACAATGTCATCAGCGAACCTCAAGGTTTTTATTTCTTCTCCATGGAATTTAATACCTACTCCAAATTTTTCTTTTGTTTCCTTCACTGCTTGCTCAATATACAGATTGAAAAACATCAGGGAGAGGCTACAAACCTGTCTCACTCCATTCCCAACCACTGCTTCCCTTTCATGCCCCTCAACTCTTATAACTGCCATTTGGTTTCTGTACAAATTGTAAATAGCCTTTCGCTCTCTGTATTTTACCCCTGCCACCTTCAGAATCTGAAAGAGAGTCAACATTGTCAACAGCTTTCTTTAAGTCTACAAATGCTAGAAACATAGGTTTACCTTTCCTTAATCTAGCTTCTAAGATAAGTCATGGGGTCAGTATTGCCTGACATGTTCCAATATTTCTACGGAATCCAAACTGATCTTCCCCAAGGTCAGCTTCTACTACTTTTTCCAATCGTCTGTAAAGAATTCGCATTAGTATTTTGCAGCCGTGACTTATTAAACTGATGGTTCGGTAATTTTCACATCTGTCAACACCTGCTTTCTTTGGGATTGGAATTATTATATTCTTCTTGAAGTCTGAGGGTATTTCAGCTGTCTCATATATCTTGCTCACCAGATGGTAGAGTTTTGTCAGGACTGGCTCTCCCAAGGCTGTCAGTAGTTCTAATGGAATGTTGCCTACTCCCAGGGCCTTGTTTCGACTCAGGTCTTTCAGTGCTCTGTCAAACTCTTCACGCAGTATCATATCTCCCATTTAATCTTCATCTACATCCTCTTCCATTTCCATAATATTGTCCAAAAGTACATTGCCCTTGTATAGACCCTCTATATACTCCTTCCACCTTTCTGCTTTCCCTTGTTTGCTTAGAACTGGGTTTCCATCTGAGCTCCTGATATTCATACAAGTGGTTCTCTTTTCTCCAAAGGTCTCTTTAATTTTCCTGTAGGCAGTATCCATCTTACCCCTAGTGAGATAAGCCTCTACATCCTTACATTTGTCCTCTAGCCATCCCTGCTTAGCCATTTTGCACTTCCTGTCGATCTCATTTTTGAGACATTTGTATACCTTTTTGCCTGCTTCATTTACTGCATTTTTATATTTTCTCCTTTCATCAATCAAATTCAATACTTCTTCTGTTACCCAAGGATTTCTACTAGCTCTCGTCTTTTTACCTACTTGATCCTCTGCTGCCTTCACTACTTCATCCCTCAGAGCTACCCATTCTTCTTCTACTGTACTTCTTTCCCCCATTCCTGTCAATTGTTCCCTTATGCTCTCCCTCAAACACTGTACAACCTCTGGTTTAGCCAATTTATCCAGGTCCCATCTCCTTAAATTCCCACCAGTTTCTTCACTTTTAATCTACAGCTCATAACCAATTGATTGTGGCCAGAGTCCACATCTGCACCTGGAAATGTCTTACAATTTAAAACCTGGTTCCTAAATCTCTGTCTTACCATTATATAATCTATCTGAAACCTGTCAGTATCTCCAGGCTTCTTCCATGTATACAACCTTCTTTTATGATTCTTGAACCAAGTGTTAGCTATGATTAAGTTGTGCTCTGCGCAAAATTCTACGAGGCGGCTTCCTCTTTCATTTCTTCCCCCCAATCCATATTCACCTACTACGTTTCCTTCTCTCCCTTTTCCTACTACCGAATTCCAGTCACCCATGACTATTAAATTTTCGCCTCCCTTCGCTATCTGAATAATTTCTTTTATTTCATCATACATTTCTTTCATTTCTTTGTCATCTGCGGAGCTAGTTGGCATATAAACTTGTACTACTGTAGTAGGCATGGGCTTCGTGTCTATCTTGGCCACAATAATGCGTTCACTATGCTATTTGTAGTAGCTTACCCGCATTCCTATTTTTTTATTCATTATTAAACCTACTCCTGCATTACCCCTATTTGACTTTGTATTTATAACCCTGTATTCACCTGACCAAATGTCTTGTTCCTCCTGCCACCAAACTTCACTAATTCCCACTATATCTAAATTTAACCTATCCATTTCCCTTTTTAAATTTTCTATCCTACCTGCCTGATTAGGGGATCTGACATTCCACGCTCCGATCCGTAGAATGCCAGTTTTCTTTCTCCTGATAATGACGTCCTCTTGAGTAGTCCCTGCCTGGAGATCAGAATGGGGGACTATTTTACCTCCAGAATATTTTACCAGAGAGGACGCCATCATCTGCATGCCCTCGGGAAAAATTACGGCTGTAGTTTCTCCTTGCTTTCAACCGTTCGCAGTATCAGCACAGCAAGGCTGTTTTGGTTAGTGTTACAAGGCCAGATCAGTCAATCATCCAGACTGTTGCCCCTGCAACTACTGAAAAGGCTGCTGCCCCTCTTCAGGAGCCACACGTTTGTCTGGCCTCTCAACAGATACCCCTCTGTTGTGGTTGCACCTACATTACGGCTATCTGTATCGCTGAGGCACGCAAGCCTCCCCACCGATGGCAAGGTCCATGGTTTTTTTTGGGGGGGGGGGGGGGGGGGGGGGAATACAACATATTTTTCTAATTTATGCTGCATATACAGTGAATGCTATTTCAGCTATTATACAATTTTCAAGTGATCCTACAATAATAATGATGGTAAAATTTTTTATATGAAGTTATAGAAGCATATGTTGAATGGCTTATGCTGGCATTGGTAATTGCTTGCTGTGCACTTTAGGTGTTCAATACAGAATTTAGAGTGCTTTGTTGAGATGATTTCTCAGTTTTTGTGCTGCCAGAAATTTATGTAGAGAGCTCACATTTTTATTATCACCTGTGACTGTTCGATAGTAAAGCTTACTCCTCCAGTGAATATATGTTTGTAGATATTACATTATAATGCACATTTTACAATTTACAAAAAGAACAGGGTCTCCAAGATGTACCTACTGTCAAATAAAGATACATAACTCCTATGCTTACCAGGACTCCTCTGCTGATAAGCATGAACAACATTTAATAAAACATTAATTTCAGTATCTTCTTAACTTTTGCTGGGTGAGGCTTACTATTTTCCTCATTTGTCATTATGCAAATGTTGTATGTACTTTCATCTGTTGTTATTTTCAGTTTACTTTGTTCTCAAAAAATAGAGAGTGATATGCGTGTTGTTCTTGTTGCCTTTCATAGTTGTTCAATAGTAGTTGTGGCTCAAAGCATCTTATCACACTCTATTCATACAACTAAATTTAATAACACAGGCCAATGAAAAATTTTTTAAAAACTTTTTTTACTTTGATATATAGACTTTTATGAGCTGAATCCAAATCTAGCCTTAGTTTTTTTGTATCACCCATAGTTTTCGAACAATGAGCTTTTCATTATATAGTATAAAAATCCTATGCTGTATGGTAAATGAGGAAATTAATGAAATGCTTTGTTACAAAATAAGCATGGTTTGTATTTACAGTAAGCTACTTATAATATATATATATATTTCACTTTGCAGCTGGAATTGGTTTGTATTTTCTTCCTCTTTTCTTTGAAGCTTCTTGTGTAGCTTTTTCTACAATGAGTTGCTTGGTGAACTTCTCAGTGATGTGACCAACAGTAGTCCCCCATCATGTTGGTGTTCCAGCAGCCTTGGTAGCGTTTTTCCATCACTTTAATGTCCTGGTGAAAACACTCTCCTTGCTCCTCACTAACATCTCCCATATTGTCCGGGAAGTAATCAAGGTGACCAATCAAAAAGTGAACTTTCAGGCTCATTAAACATCCTAAAGAAACATATTCTGCGTCTTTTTCATGTGCTAAGAACTTTGTAACAACTTTCTTGAATGATACCCATGCTTCTTTCTCATTTAAGGTCATTGTGGATTTAAAGTTCACATCAAACATGAATTTTATAATGTCAGGTCCAACAAAGATGCCTTCTTTTAGTTTAGCTTCTGATAGATGTGGAAATTTTTGGCAGAGATACTTAAAACATGGTCCATCTGTAGGCAAAACCCTTACAGATTGTTTCATTAGGCCTAACTTTATACGTAGAGGTGGTAGGAGTATGTTTTTTGGATCTACAAGGTTTTTGCGTAGAATGTTCTTCTCACCATGTTTTAAAAACTCCCTCACAGGCTAGTTCTTTCTGCATCAGTGTTGATCCCTAGCTCTACTGTCCCATTCACACAAGAAACATGGAAATTTGGTAAAGCCACCTTGCTGACTAAGGAGCATGCATGTTACTTTTAGATCGCCACATATCATCCAACCATGAGCCAAATAGCTATTTTATTTAGCACTATTTCTAGGTTTTCATAGCTTTCTTTGTCCGTGGCTCGTGGTCTTGCGGCAGCATTCTTGCTTCCCTCTTCGGGGTCCCTGGTTCGATTGCTGGCGGGGTCAGGGATTTCCCCTGCCTTGAGATGACTGGGTGTTGTGTGTCTTTCATCATCATTTCATCCTCATTCACTTGCAAGTCACCGTAGTAGCGTTAAAGAACTTGTGGAGCAGCGGCTGAACTGCCCCACAAGGGGTCTCCCAGCCACTAATGCCATACGCTCATTTATTATAGCTTTCTTTCATATGTACAGAATGTCCAACAGATATGGATGCATATTTTTCACCATTGTGTAATAAAACAGTCTTTAAACTAGTTTTGGATGAATCAATAAACAGCCTCCAGTCTTCCTTTTTGTATTACAATGGAATTCATCATCATCTGGTTCATTGAAATCAGATTGTAGATCAGAAAATACTTGTGTTGGAATAGAATTTAAATCATCTGATGGTTCAGGAACTGGCACGTCTACACCATGCCCTACTGGTTGGATGGGGACCAGAAGGTTAGGGTAGCTTATTACCATCTTGTTTTTCGAATTATGACCAGTAATATCAACACTGAAAAAGTAGCAATCATCAGAATGATTTCTTGGCTCCCTCCATGTCATAGGAACAGCAAATCTCAAGTCTTTTTCCTGTGCGGCACCCAAGATTTATCTTGATCACCAAGTTTAGATCCATGGTATGATAGATAAAACTTTTCACCAAGTCCTATAATGTTTCTTTGGTGTTTTTAAATTCACCACAAATATAACAAAAACTGTCAGCAGAGTTTTTACAATCATGATTAGAAATTGTACTGAGCACATGTACAGGAAAGTACAGGAAATGGGAAAGTGAGGTTAGCTTAACAGTAAACAAAACACCATCTGTTAACGTAAAAATAGAATCGACCTTTTTTGCCAGCAAATGTTTTTCAGCAGTGCTAACAACGTCATCTACATTCATTACACCTCCTTTTAAAATTATTTTAACTATATAAAAGCTGTTAAATTCTTTAAAAAATCACGTAATTTAATAAATTTAACTGAAAAATGTGAAGAAATGGTTTGTGGTACAGTTTTTTAAGTATCATATTTTGATTTCCCATGCTAGAAAAACATAAGAATAAGGTATTTTCAGCAAAAAAGTTTTTCCATCATTGGCCTGTGTAATTTATTACTTACTCCCAGGAGACTAATACTGTTCCTATTTCTGTTTCATTAAGTTTTTTACTTTTATTCATATGATCACTGGAGAATCATATTATTGTCTCTCTCTTATCAACATTAATGTTACATAGTCCATTTGAATGTCAAATATTGCCTATTGAAGTTTCCTGTTCTCTTTTTTCCTTATGTTTCCATGGCTGTATAGATAGCAGTAGACTTCATTAGACTCAAGTAGATACTGGTGTCGGAATAAACCTACATCCACAATAGTAACTTCAATTGCAGAATTTCTTAAGGCTTGTTCTTTGAATGGGGATTGATTTGATTTTTTATCCTGTATTTAATTCTGTACAAGGGATTTACATACTTGCAACATAGCACAAGTCAAGGAATACAAAGTCACATCAACATATTTGGTTACCGGTACACAAAATCTTTTTGCACTGGATAGTACATTAGTTATATTCTGTGTGCTGTCACCTGAATTTGCTGCTGTAAACTACTTACTGGCACAAACGACACAACATTAAATGTAAATTTTTATCTGTGTAACATCTTTCGTGTGTTGATAGAAGTTTAGGTATATAATACGTTTATATTCTGAACTTAAGATTACAAGTTTATTTGTCTTTACTATAACACATTCTGCAGTTGGTTTCTTTTTTGTAGTGGTTTATATTTACTAGCCAATGCTTTTATCATCATGAAAAATCAGTCTATTTGTTGATTTGTTCATTTTAAATTGAAAAAGAATTAATGAATTAATTTTGTATCACATTCACTCATACCGTATTCTTCCATTCTACTTGGTATTCTTAGGCACGCTGCAAGTATTCATAAAATTGCTACCATCTGTGGTGTACACAGTAAGGTGAGTATGGTGTAACAGTTTGCATAGCTGGATGGTGTGCTGTGAGTTGCCAGTTAAAATCCAACCATCGTCAATTATTTGTTACTAGCCTTTCCCCTTGGCTTTGCACATGTATGCATTCTACACGTATTTTGAACACATGTCCCCCTCTGTGTGTCCTCCTCTTCCTACTTCTGTCTACCCACCTTATTCTCCCACCTGTATCTGTCTGTCTCTTCCTCCCCACACTCCCTGTATCTTCGTCTCCTGTTCCACCTCTCTGTCCATTTCCTTCACTCCCTCTCTCTGACCATATCTTCTTCCCACATCCCTCTGCCCACTCTGCCCATATCCCCCCTCCACCTCTCTCTTTTCATCTCTGTGTCCCTCTCTTGCTTTACCACCTGCTCACTACCTATCTACAACATCCACCTGCTTCATGCATCTCTCCCTCCTCCTCTCTCTCTCCCTCTGTCCATTTTCTCCTCCCAGTCACTGTCAGTCACCTCCTTTATCCAACTCTACCTGTTCCCAACCACATTCATTGGCACATGTAGCCCATGTGATGCAATTCAACACAGTAAACATGTATTACTTGAGTATGCCTCTCAAGCAGGTCAGACCACACACCAGGGGATTGAAAATCATTTATTTGCCCTGATGTACAGGCCACCATGCAAAGCAGATCAGTAAAGTAGGCCAATATTACTCCACCACAACATGACTCTCATACATGACAGCCCACATGTCGGAGCCTGGAAAACCATTTTATTCCTCTAACATGTAGGCTGCCCTATAAAGCAAGTTTATTTGGTAGGTCAGTACTGTTCCCACACAAAATGCCTCTCGTGCCAGGGAGCTTATATGCAATGTGTCATAAAAAACATGTTTTTGGTCTTATCTTCACTCCTATTGGAGCTAGGAGGTTATAAAACCCACAGTTCTGATACTCATGAGGTCTGTACAAATAGCTGCACTTTCCATTCAGGAGTTCAGTTCTACTCTGGTTGTATGTTGGTGTTCATAATAAATGTGCTTTCAGTGGTAAGTGTTATATTTCATTGACAATCCTTGTTTTGCATTTGGAGTAGATTGTGGTTACTGCATGACACTGTTTGGTGGACATGCTGTGTACTTCAAATATTCTGCATCAGCCTACTTCCAATTATGCAATCTAAAAGCCATCACTTTCTTAGACAGTAAACAGAGTACAAGCAGTATATTGTTCCCTAGGTCTGTATATTGAAGAGATCAGTGTATTCCAACACATCAGGTATCCACCAGTGTTTTCTGTGGACATTGGTCAGGACCCTTTAAAATGGCTGAGAGGGTTTGACTGACCACCAAATACAATAGGTGGGATGACATGATGTTAGCAGCAAGCCTTTTTGGTGGTAGAACAATTGAAGAACAGGGCCCAAAATCAAGGGGAAATGACACAGTCTCAAATATAGAATATTTTGGCCCTTTTCCACATTGTGAATCCGAGTAT
Source organism: Schistocerca americana (assembly GCF_021461395.2). NCBI lineage: Eukaryota > Metazoa > Arthropoda > Insecta > Orthoptera > Acrididae > Schistocerca > Schistocerca americana. The sequence goes on along the minus strand of NC_060120.1, from coordinate 445,355,209 downwards.
GATAGTAACTGACAACATCACACACTTGATGAAAGGTGTGGTAGAAGACATGCACCAAGTTTTACTGGTAAAGGACGTCACAGCAACTGTGGAATTCATGAAGAGTGTCAGTACATTGAGAAAATGCAACAGAAAAGACTTAGCTGAAAGAAGCACCTATCTGAAATGTGGTCCCTGTGCCAGTTGTGGAAGACCATCACAGGCTTGCCACTCTCCTATGTCATATACTAAGAGAATGGTGTGACATTTTACAGCAGCCAGAACTGTTGATCCAAGTAATAGCAGCCATGAATGCTGAACCCATATCAGGAGGTAACAGAAAATGTTGAAGAAGAGATGTATCAATCTTTAGCATCAATCTACAGTAGAAGATGCCAAGAGGACTGGACTTAGCCTACTCAGACTAATGTTGCAGACTTAAAGTGGTAACCCAGCATGTGACCAACAAAGATACAAACAACTTCTTCTCCAGATATAGTGTCCTGCAAAGGAACAGACATTTGGAGGACAGTATGACTATACATCACCAGACATCAGCCAACAGTTCTACTCATGCCAGTCAACTGCAGGTGATTATAGATAACCTGTGGGATGTAGCCCATTGCCATACCCTGTAAAAGGTTTCTCCCCAACATGCTGTAGCCATTTCCTGTCACTGTACAGGGATACAAACCAGCTGCTGATAAATTCAGGGAAACTAAGTGAAGCAACCAATTCTGAAAGCGAAGCCACTGCAGATGCAAATTCTCCATTGATGACAGTCAGCAAAATGTCAGGACATATCACTGACATCATCATCAATGGCCAAAATGTCCAGGCAGTAGTCAACTCAGGGGCTTCTTTTTCTGTAATTTCAAATGGTTATCATCACTCACCAGTTAAAGAAGAATATGTTCTGTTATATGAAAGCAATTGTATTGATAGTCGCAAAGAGGGAAATATCTCCATCTGACAGGAATATGTATTACAATAATAAATATCAGTCACAGAACACACCCATGTGAGATTGTCATTTTAACAGAATGTAGTCATAATGTTATGCTTGTATGGGGCTTCATGCAGGCATTACAAACAGTCATAGACTGTGGAAGATTGGAGCCCCAGATTGAAGAAGCTTTCTAATAGGCACCAAAGACTACTCTGGGCAATTGTTTGCTGTTGAAGGTGGTGTTATCCTGCCATTATCAAAAAATGGTTCAAATGGCTCTGAGCACTATGGGACTTAACATCTGAGGTCATCAGTCCTCTAGAATTTAGAACTACTTAAACCTAACTAACCTAAGCACATCACACACATCCATGCCCGAGGCAGGATTCGAACCTGCAACCGTAGCAGTCACGCGGTTCCGGACTGAAGCGCCTAGAACCGCAAGGCCACCGCGGCCGGCCCTGCCATTATCAATGAAAGGAATTCTCCTCATTGATTCAGGTGTTAAGTAAAATTGTGAAGTTTTTGTTGACTGCAAAAAGCTCCTCAGGGTTACAAAATAAATCTAAATGCAAGAGATGATCATAAGCACTCAAGTACCCATAATTCATCTCTAAAGGTATGTGCATAGGGAAAGCCAAAACAATTCAGAAAGGACAGTTCCATTGATAAAGATTCTTGCCCTACTACCAATACAGGGACAGCAGGGTAGGAAGCTACTGTCAAACTGCAAATAGGATCTGGTTTAACTGAGGAACAATGTCAGAATGTGTTAGCTGTTCTGCTTCCAAATATAGTTTGGAGAAAAGATAGAGCAAGAAGCCCATGGCAAAACATCCTGTCAACACTGGGGATCATCAACCCAGTTAGCTAGCACGTGTACAGTGTGTCTCCAACTGAGGACAGTCAAGGAGGAAGTTGAGAAGATGCTGCAAGATGACATCATTCAACCTTCAGAGATTCCTTTGCCCTTTCATGTTGTGCTTGTGAAGTAGAAGAATGGGACATGGTGTTTCCATACTACTGCTGATGGCTGAAGTAAATCATGAAATAACATGACTACCCATTGCTGCACACTGATGAGAGTTGTTGCAAGGAGTAAAATATTTCTCAACTGTGGAGATGAAGTAACCTACTGGAAAATTGAAGTGGCCAAAGCTGACTGGAAAAAGACTGTCTTTGTAACTACTGATGGCTTCTATAATGGCTTCAATTTATGCTGTTTGGACTATGTATTGCACCTGCCACCTTTGAGTGTATGATATACAACTGCTTCAACAACTAAAATGTAAGATGTGTCTCTGCTATCAGGATAACATTGTTGTTTGAGGTTTGAAGAACATCTAAGCTACCTAAGAATGTTGTTGAAGTGTGTTCTGACTATAGGTCTTTGCCTGAATCCAAAAAGGTGCCTCTTTGCCACCCAAGAATTAAAAATCTTGGGGCACCTAGTGATTAGTGATGAAATCCATCCTGACACAGAGAAAATAAGAGCACATTTGTGATGTGAGAAGTTTTCTCAGAATGTGTTTGTACTACTGGCAATTCATAAAGGACTTTTGCACCAAGGCACACCCTTGTAAGAACTACTGCAGGGAGATGCCAAATTTCCATGAGCAAGCTGCATGAGAGGCCTCTTTAAGGAGATGCTGTCATCTTCTATAGTACTTGTGTTGCATGATGAGAATGTTGAGATAGAACTTCTCAACAACACTGGCAGTTATGGGGTAGTTGCAGGTCTAGTACATATTTTGGAGGGTGCTAAAAAGGAGATAGCTTATGCTTCCAAGTCTAAGATGAACTACTCTACAACTGAGAAAGTTTGTGTTATTTTGGCCATCAACAAGTTCCATCTATATTTATTTGGCAAACAATTCATCATTGTGATGGGACACCATTCTCTGTACTGGCTAACTAACCTAAAGTTCTCATTGGGTTGACTGACAAGGTAGACCCAGAGGCTTCAGGAGCCCGTCATCACAAACAATAGACAAAAACAAGAGGACATTGACTGGGTTTCAAGAAATCCTTCTGTGGAACATATCATTGTGCACAAAATCTCATTTATCATTACATCAAATGGCATTGCTGCTGCTGAACAGAGGAAGAACCAGCATTACTGAAAACCATAGAAGCCTTGAAGACCATTGAATTAACTAGAAGAAAATTCCAAGTAATAAATGAAATATTCTGTTAGAGGAACTGTGATCCAATGGTGTGGAAATGATTACTCATCAACGCAGCTCAACAGTGGCCAGTTATTCTGGAGTTTTTCCATGACTCTCCAACATTTGGTCACATGGGATTCATGAAGACAGTACATGAAACCAACTGCAGTCATCTCTAGCTAAGTCTCTACTGATCCATTAGACACATCTATTCGACATTACGTGAGCAGCTGTAAGGAATGCCAGTGATGGGAGCACATGCTGTGAAATCTCAGGCATCATTGCATTATATGCCAATGCTACTGAACAGAAGGAAGAACCGGCTTTCCTGAAAACTGTAGAAGCCTTGAAACTGAGGAATCAACCAAAGGAAAATTCCAAGTAATAAATGAAACATTTTTTTAGAGGAACTGTGATCCGATAGGGTGGAGATGATTGGCCAGTTACCCTGAAGTTTTTCCATGACACTCCAACATCTGGTCACCTGGGATTCATGGACACAATACATCAAAGCAGCTGCAAGTATCACTAGCTAAGTCTCTACTGATCCATCACACATATTCATTTGTTACTAAGTTAGCCACTGTAAGGAATGCTAGTGATGGAAGCACATGCTGCATTTGCCTCAGGACATCTGGTACCAGTTCTGCCTGTAGCAGCACTATTCCACTGAATTAGGATCAACCTCATTGGATAGGTTCCTGATGTTGACAAATGTGAATCAATCTACACTGTCTACACAGTCTACACTGACTGTCACATCCACTAATCTGTCACAAAAGCAGTGCCAACTGCTGAAGCTCTGGAAGTGAATTGTGAAAGACTTCATTTTAAACAACAGACCACACTGTGCAATGGTTTTTGATCATGTATATGTTTTGTAGCTGAGGCTGGTATCAGAGGTAATATCACACTGTGACATCACCAACAGACAAATGGCCTCACAGAATGTTTTAATAAGACTTGAGAGATATGGTATCGATGTACACTAATTTCAAATAGAGAGATTCAGATACAGTACTACCTTTCATGACATTTACATACAACATGGTGAAGCAAGACAGTATAGCCTTTACACTGTCTTTTCTTCTGCATGGTGGAGAGGGTAAACAACAATGGATACACTTGTTTTTGCTTCAGCTGCATGATACTAGGATGACTACGTGAAAAACAACATAACTGGGACAGAAGACAGCTGGCTTGGATATTTATTATTTATTTATTTATTTCATTCATATTCTGTAGACCCATTAGCGTTAAATCGCTTGGGTGTAGAATGTGTCATTTACATAGATTTGAGACATTTGTTTATAATAATAGGTAGTACACTGAATAATATATTACATAGAAAAAATGTTTACAAGAATAGTTTTTTGTAAAAAGTTACAAATTACATTGAACAGACTTACAATAGACCAAAATCAATTCACATATTCTCATACATAAATTTGTCCAGTGAGTAAATGGTTTTAGTTAGAAGATACTGTTTAAGCTGATCTTTAAAAGTATGTGGATCAGTAACTGACATTTTTATTGCCTGAGGGAGAGCATTAAATATTTTTATGCAAGAGTAGTGTACTCCTTTTTGCACCATACTTAGATTCTATGGACCTTGGACACCCAGGCAAAAGCACAAGAGTACTATAATGCCAAACACTCATTGTTGAAATACAGACCAGGAAGCTTGGTATGGATTTTTAGCCTGTGTGGATGGTGCCACATTGGAAAAGTTACTAAATCACTATTTCATGTGTACTGTATCATTCATTTTTTGTCAGATATCACATATGAAGTTGAGGATTATGAACATTCATCAAAAGACAGAAGTGCCTACTGCAGTCATGGGGTGCAGATTGATCTACATCTACATCTACACACATACCCCGCAATCCACCATACGGTGCATGTTGGAGGGTACCTCGTACCACAACTAGCATCTTCTCTCCCTGTTCCACTCCCAAACAGAATGAGGGAAAAATGACTGCCTATATGCCTCTGTACAAGCCCTAATATCTTTTATCTTATCTTTGTGGTCCTTCCATGAAATGTAAGTTGGCGACAGTTAAATTGTACTGCAGTCAGCCTCATATGCTGGTTCTCTAAATTTCCTCAGTAGCAATTCATTAAAAGAACACCTCCTTTCCTGTAGAGACTACCACCTGAGTTCCTGAAGCATTTCCGTAACACTCGCGTGATGATAAAACCTACCAGTAACAAATCTAGCAGCCTGCCTCTGAATTGCTTCTATGTCCTCCCTCAATCCGACCTGATAGGGATCCCAAAGTCAAGAATAGGTCGTACTAGTGCTTTATAAGCAGTCTCCTTCACAGATGAACCACATCTTCCCAAAACTCTACCAATGAACCGAAGATGACCATCTGCCTTCCCTACAACTGCCATTACATGCTTGTCCCACTTCATATCGCTCTGCAGTGTTACGCCCAACTATTTAATCGACGTGACTGTGTCAAGCGCTACACTACTAATGGAGTATTCAAACATTACAGGATTTTTCCTATTCATCTGCTTTAATTTACATTTATCTATATTTGGAGTTAGCTGCCATTCTTTACACCAATCACAAATCCTGTCCAAGTCATCTTGTATCCTCCTACAGTCACTCAACGATGACACCATCCCATACAACACAGTATCATCAGCAAACAGCCGCACATTGCTATCCATCCTATCCAAAAGATCATTTATGTAGATAGAAAACAACAGCGGACCTACCACACTTCCCTGGGGCCCCCTGATGATACCCTCATCTCCGATGAACACTCACCATCGAGGACAACGTACTGGGTTCTATTACTCAAGAAGTCTTCAAGCCACTCACATACTTGGAAACCAATCCCATATGCTCATACCTTAGTTAGGAGTCTGCAGTGGGGCACCAAGTCAAACACTTTCCGGAAGTCAAGGAATATGGCATCCATCTGATACCCTTCATCCATGCTGAAAAAAGGGTGAGTTGCGTTTCACAGGAGCAATGCTTTCTAAAACCGTGCTGATGCATCGACAGCAACTTCTCTGTCTCAAGGAAATTCATTATATTCAAACTGAGAATATGTTCAAGAATACTGCAACAAACTGATGTTAAGGATATTGGTCTGTAATTTTGAGGATCCGTCCTTCTACCCTTCTTATATACAGGCATCACCTGTGCAAAATGCAAGCTAAGTAAGGAGCCAATGTAGTAGAGTACTCTCTGTAAAATCGAATTGGAATCCCATCAGGACCTGGCGATTTGTTTATTTTCAACCCATTCAGCTGCTTCACAGCCTCAGGGATGTCTATCACTATGTCCTCCATACGGGAATCTGTACGAGACTCTAATGGTGGTATGTTTGTACGATCCTCCTGCATGTAAGATTTCTCAAATGCTAAATTTAAAATTTCAGCTTTTGTTTTGCTGTCTTCCATTGCCAGGCCAGACTGATCAGTGAGTGACTGGATGGAAGCCTTTGACCCGCTTACCGATTTTACGTAAGACCAGAATTTCCTTGGGTTTTCAGCAAGATCTTTTGCTAAGGTGTGACGGTGGTAGCGGTTGAATGCTTCGCGCATTGCTCTTTTTACAGCAGCACGAATCTCTTCTAACTTTTGCCTGTCCTCATTCTCCTGATCATTCTTGTACCGCGAGTGCAACTGCCTTTGCTTCCTGAGCATTCTCCGAATTGCACTGTTGAACCACAGTGGGTCTTTTGCATCTGTAACCCACTTTTTCGGCACATACTTGTCCAACGCGTGATTTACAATGTGTTTAAAATTTGCCCATAATTCTTCCATGTCCATCATACCGGAAGTAAATGAAGTCGATTCATTTACTAAGTGGGATGCTAACAACTGCTTATCTGCTCTTTCTAGTAAGAATACTCTCCTAGCCTTCTTGACCGACTTTTAAACTTTCGTAACCATGGTCATAATGACAACACTATGATCACTAATCCCTGTCTCAACACTGACACCGTCGATGAGGTCTGGTCTGTTCGTGGCTACCAGATCTAAAATATTTCCATTATGTGTTGGCTGTCGATTTAGCTGCTCAAGACAGTTTTTGGATAATGTGTTCAAAAGTAATTCACACGATAGCTTATCTGTACCACCTGTAATGAATCCATAGACATCTCAGTCTATCCTAGGTAGGTTGAAGTCGCCTCCGACTAATATAGCAAGATCCGGGTACTTCTGCGATACAGAATGTAGACTCCCTCTGAATGATTCTAGAACTGTCACGGTGGAACCTGGTGGCCGGTAATAACACCCCACAATTAACTTTATTTCCCCTAGCCCAGTTAAACGTGTCCAGATAGCTTCACAATCACTCTCTACTTTGACCTCAGTAGACACAATATTTTTGTCAACTGCAATGAAGACACCACCTCGTATGGTGTCTAATCTGTCTTTCCGATACACGTTCCAACCCTCACTAAATATTTCAGAACTTCCTATCTCAGGGTTCAGTCAGGTCTCAGTCCCGAGAATAATTTTCGCACCACACGCTTCCTGGAGGGCTTCTTGCTCTAGGAAAATGAAGAGCTGCTCAGTGATCACCATACTTCAGTGGGTGAGGCTACCCATAATACACATAATAGTGAAGAGAATTTGACAACATGACCAGAATGCAAGGGTCTTCCAGTGCTGCCAAACTGAGGAACATTGATAAGATTTATATCCATGGCTCTGTAGTTGGCTTCAATGAGAAATTCTGAAACAGCAGACTGCTATTTCTCCAGGGTAGGGAACACTGCCACAAACTGTGCTGCATCAGTGTGGCGTAGTTGTTAATGTTGATGATTGGCATGGTTTGTGTAACCAGTTCAGACCAGGCCAGCAGCAGTTATTTGTCATTTAGTATTACCATTTCTGGAAGAGTCTTGAAATTTTTTTATGCTTGTAATGTTTGTATATCTTGGAGTATTCAATGTTTGTATAAAATGCAGCACTCTCCACCCAGGAGTTCAGTTCTGTGCTTTCAGTGCTACTTGTTGTTCTTCATTAATAACTTCCCTCTCAGACTTGGTCTTCATGGTTGTTACATTGTGAAAATAAAGAGTGACAATTATTGAACTATACATAAAAAATGTTAATTAGTTACAAACCATGATGTGTGCACACTTTATTCAACATTTTAACGTCACTGCAGATATTTGGGTTTAGGTTATGACATGTTCGACACGCCTGCCATCCTTGGTGATGATGTGGCGCAGATGAATAGCAAAATTCTACATGACCTGCCAAAGTTTCAGAACTCAGTGCTGTCAGTGACCTCCTAAATGGCTGTTTTCAGTTCAGCAATGGTTTTGGTGTTACTGCCGTACACCTTGTCTTCAATATAGTCCCACAAAAAGGAGTTGCATGTGTTCAGATCTGGAGAATATGGCAGCCAGTTGAGGCTCATGCTAGTGGCCTCGGTGCCCCAGAGCCAGAATGTGGCCCCCTAAGTGCTGCTCCAGATCATCAAACACCCTCCTGCTTCAGTGGGATTGAGCTCTGTCTTGTGCACACCGCATCTTGTTGAAATCAGGGCCACTTTCAATAATGGGGATGAAATCATCTTCCAAAACCTTAACATACCGTTTGATAGTCACTGATTATTTTGTGACTGGACATTTCACATCACACAGTCACTTGTGGAGGATGAAGAGACTTCTCAATCATAAAAGTGTGGATTTTCAGTCCCCTAAATGCGCCAATTTTACTTATTGATGAATCCATCCAAATGAAAGTGGGCTTCGTCGTTAAACCAAACCAGTCATCTGATCTGGTTTGAAACACAGCGTGAGTCTTGTCGATGTTTTCCTGCATTTTTCACCCTTTTTGGATGAACAACATTGCCAACACTGCCTGCTCTATCAAACTCATGAATCAAATTCTTGATTGTTAGCACACTTGGACCAATTGTCTTCAGCTGGAACTGGGTCACGCACTTTCTTTGAACTGCAATTGGGCTGTTATTGCTCGCATAGTAAGCCTTCACAAGCACTATATGTGCATGTTTTCATGTGCAAATGACTGAGAACACCAAGAGTTGTGTGCATGTGCATACTAATTCCCATGATGGCTTGCAGCCAACTGTGCAGTTTGAATGTCCTAATGCAAACCATTCAGAAGTTATGATGATTTTATTTGATATAGTTCAATAATTGTCACCCTGTACTATTACTGGATCAGACAGTGACTACCTCTTTCTCACACCTGATTAAATGAGAGGAATAGATCTGGTTAATTAGTGTTCTGCTGTCTGTAAATAGAAGTGTACGGCAATGCTGTTTTGTGACTCTAACTAACTTGAATGAACATAAAAAATTAGATGTCATTAAGAACAAAGATCAAGTATTTTACAGACCAGTATTCCACAGATGTTACATGATTCTTTCCTTAACAATTAAAATGGACAAATGTTACAGTTTCACTAGAGCACATGTTTCTACACATTTTGTCATTCCTATGGTGGCAGGTATTTCCTAAGCTACTACACTCATAGTTAGTATTACCTTAATACTAATGCTATTTTGTATCCTGGTAAAAGCATGACTCCTTCTTGCCCAAATATGATACTGTGACAAACCTTAAGACCATTACAGGACAAAGTATGCTGTCAGATTCACAAATTAAACTTCCGGTGGCATGATTACAGTACAAATGACAGAAAACTATGATTCAGCTGAATGAGGTCTCCGTAGTACAAAAGAGTAAATAATAGGAAGATACTAGAAAACAGTGAGGTGAGGGGGGGGGGGGGGGGGAGGCAGGTAACTTAGAACCCATCTGAAAGGGACCAATGTGACCTTTGTGGTCTTATGACTCAAGTAGGGTTACACAAAACCTAGGGTAACAAGGGCCCATGTTGTGTAATGGCTCTCTTGAATCTAAGTTTTGAATGATTGTACCCCTTCCATTTCTTTCCTGATTTCTCCCCTAAGGTGGGGTTCTTGTTAAGAAAGCTAGAAATAATGCTTTAGTTGATTTATATGTGTTGCTAGTGAATACATTGTGAGCCATACTTCCTGGAAGTAGGTACTGGGCAGCTTGCCTGTCTCTTTGTGAATGTAACAAATTTCTTAATAAAATTGTCTTTTGTACACTAGTTATGCATTTCATAACTTTAGCATTTGCTGCATATTGTGTAGTCATTTTGTGTCTCTTCATGCCAGAAAATGATACATCATACATTTATTCTAGTATCTTTGTCCTGTGGAGACAATCTTTTATTGACCTCCAAGCACACACTCAATTGACATATAAATTTCCAAGGCGTGAATTTATGGAACAGATTCTCCTGAATTCTGTGCCATTATCACTTTCAGATAGTAGTTATACATAGACTATATTGAGATTTATCAATGAAAGAAATACATTAAAACTCACATGTTCAGTATATTTTTCATAATGTATCAATTGTGTGAAAATTCATCAGCTTAGTTAACATTTAGGCATCAGTCTAGCAACACAGCTAATGTTACAAATAACTAATAAATCCAAACACCTTGGATATCGAACACCAGTCAATTCAGTGTATTTGGAATCTTCTTGTTTGCATATTTTTTACACTGCAACATCAGTATAAGGACATTTAAATATGTGATACAAGACCACTGTAAGCGAGTGTCATCATAAGTCCTGTCATTGTGTCATAATGCATACTTTGGGAGGTACACAGAAACTGTTTCTCAGGTTAAACAACATTTTGCTTACAGACCCTGGCACTTCTGTAATATTACATTCATTACTGAAATTATGACGTACATAAAGGATGTTGTAATCTTACCCTCCACACATCACCAGTAGTTTTTCAGTATCTTCAAGAAGATCAATTGCTTTCTTTCAAACACTTCGAGAGGAGTAATATACAAAAATTATTTTGTTTCTTATCTTCATTTTCTTGTTGTTGGCTCCAGTTTGTCATGTCTATGGGTAGATTCTTTGAGCTGAAATTTTGAGTTTATGGGTTCCAATTGACATGATAATTGATGAAGTAATTTCTGTTTCTATGACTTTTTTATTTCAAATCATTCTTCTATGTCACAGTGTCTTTACAATCCCCAATTTAAAGCACAAATTCACATTGTTATTGCCATAATGAAAAACATGTCCAATTCCACAAGAGAGGCATGCCCACTGCCTCTAACTCATTCTAGGGTACTAACAATATTCCAAAGAGTTTACAAAATGAAAGAGTTTACAAACTTTCTTGACAGAAAAAGGATCTGCACCAAGTTATATCATTATTTTGTAAATGAATCCAGAAATAAATTTAATAATTAGTGTCAGATTGTATAATTAATAATAGGAATGTTAAGTGTGCCAGATATTTTGTAATTTCAAATATTTCTAAAAGAAGAAGAATTTTAGCTGTAAACACAGAGTTAGTACATATCAATTAATTTCTTTTTATACATTTTACACTGAAATATAATACATCATATATAATATCATATGAAACTCATTTATTTAAACAGATGAGATAATTTTCATTTATTTTTATTTATTTATTTATTTATTGTTCCGTGGGACCACATTTAGGAGAAGTCTCCATGGTCATGGAACGAGTCAATACATGAAATTATAACACGATTGTAGAAACACATAAAATGAAACAAGTCGTTAGTTTAAATAAAGAAAATCAAGAATGTAACACTGGAATTTGCTTAATTTTTTATCTCTTCCAGGAGCTCCTCGACAGAATAGAAGGAGTGAGCCATGAGGAAACTCTTCAGTTTAGACTTAAAAGTGTTTGGGCTACTGCTAAGACTTTTGAGTTCTTGTGGTAGCTTATTGAAAATGGATGCAGCAGAATACTGCACTCCTTTCTGCACAAGAGTCAAGGAAGTGCATTCCACATGCAGATTTGATTTCTGCCTAGTATTAACTGAGTGAAAGCTGCTAACTCTTGGGAATAAGCTAATATTGCTAACAACAAACGACATTAAAGAAAATACATACTGTGAGGGCAATGTCAAAATTCCCAGACTATTGAATAGGGGTCGACAAGAGGTTTTCGAACTTACACCATACATAGCTCGAACAGCCCGTTTTTGAGCCAAAAATACCCTTTTTGAATCAGAAGAATTACCCCAAAAAATAATACCATATGACATAAGCGTATGAAAATATGCGAAGTATACTACTTTTCGTGTTGAAATGTCACTTATTTCAGATACTGTTCTAATGGTAAATAAAGCGGCATTTAGTTTCTGAACAAGATCCTGAACATGGGCTTTCCACAACAGCTTACTATCTATCCGTACGCCTAGGAACTTGAACTGTTCCGTCTCGCTTATAACATGCCCATTCTGTCTGATTAAAATGTCAGTTCTTGTTGAATTGTGGGTTAGAAACTGTAAAAACTGAGTCTTACTGTGATTTAGCATCAAATTATTTTCCACAAGCCACGAACTTACTTCATGAACTACATTATTTGATAATGTTTCAATATTACACACAAGATCCTTCACTACCAAGGTGGTGTCATCAGCAAACAGAAATATTTTTGAATCACCTGTAATACTAGAAGGCATATCATTTACATAAATAAGGAACAGCAGTGGCCCCAGCACCGACCCTTGGGGAACGCCCCATTTAACAGTGCCCCATTGGGACTGAACATCATTACCACTCTCAATATTGCGGAGGATTACCTTCTGCTTTCTGTTCTTAAAGTAGGAGGCGAACCAATTGTAAGCTACTCCCCTTACTCCATAATGTTCCAACTTCTGCAGTAATATTTTGTGGTCAACACAGTCAAAAGCCTTCGTTAAATCAAAGAAAACACCTAACGTTCTCAACCTTTTATTTAATCCGTCCAAAACCTCACAGAGAAAAGAGAATATAGCATTTTCAGTTGTTAAGCCATTTCTAAAACCAAACTGTACATTTGACAGCAAATTATGTGAATTTAAATGCTGCAGTAACCTTGTATATACAAGCCTCTCGATAACTTTAGCAAACACCGATGGCATAGAAATAGGTCTATAATTGTCAACATTATCCCTGTCTCCCTTTTTATAAAGTGGCTTCACTACCGAGTACTTTAATCGGTCAGGAAACCGACCACTGCTAAAGGAAAAGTTACAGATATGGCTAAGTACTGAGCTAATATACGTGGAACAATACTTCAGTATTCTGCTAGATACCCCGTCATATCCATGAGAGTTCTTGGTCTTTAGTGATTTAATTATTAACTCAATCTCCCTCTTGTCAGTATCATGGAGGAGCATTTCAGGTAACAGTCTCGGAACACTTTTTTCTAAGAGCGCTATATGATTCCCTGTTGGGACTAGGTTTCTATTTAGTTCACCTGCTATATTCAGAAAGTGATTATTAAGTACTGTACATATATGCGACTTATCAGCAACACGGACATCCCCACTACGCACTGATTCTATATCCTCGACCTGTCTCTGCAGACCAGCCACTTCCTTTACGACTGACCATATGGTTTTAATTTTATCCTGAGACTTAGCTATTCTATCTGCATACCACATACGTTTTGCCTTCCTAATAACTTTTTTAAGCACCTTACAATACTGTTTGTAATGGGCTGCTGCATTTAGATTTTGACTGTTTCTAACGTTTTGATATAATTGCCACTTTGTTCTACAAGATATTCTTATCCCTTTAGTCAGCCACCCAGGCTGCCTGTTTGTGCTAGTACCCTGTTTTAAACGTTCTAACGGAAAGCAACTTTCAAAGAGCACGAGAAAAGTCTTGAGGAAAGCATTATATTTATCGTCTACTGTATCAGCACTATAAACATCTTGCCAATCTTGTTCCTTGATAAGGTTTACAAAAGTCTGTACAGCAACTGGATCAGCTTTCCTAAAAAGTTGGTAACTATATTTAACATGTGTTGAAGCACAAAAATCTTTTAGACTTAAAATTTGTGCATCATGATCTGAAAGGCCATTCACCTTTTTGCTAACAGAATGCCCTTCTAATAATGACGAATGAACAAAAATATTGTCTATGGTTGTTCTACTGTTCCCTTGCACTCTCGTTGGAAAGAATACGGTTTGCATAAGATTATATGAATTAAGGAGGTCTACCAGCATCCTTTTCCTTGCACAATCACTTATACAATTAATATTGAAGTCACCACATATAACTAACTTTTTGTATTTCCTATAAAGTGAACCAAGAACCTTCTCTAGCTTTAGCAAAAATGTTGTGAAATCGGAGTCTGGGGATCTATAAATAACAACAGTAAGAAGTTTAGCTCCACTAAATTTAACCACACCTGCACAACATTCAAACACCTTTTCAGTGCAGTACTTTGAAACATCAATTGACTCAAATGGGATACCGTTTTTCACATACATGGCTACTCCCCCACACCGCAAAGAGCTCCTAGAAAAGCTGCCAGCCAACCTGTATCCTGGTAAAGGAAGCCTCTGAATTATCTCCTTATTTAAGAAGTGTTCAGATATACCAATAATTTCAGAGTCAACATCTATAAGCAGTTCACTAACTTTATCTCGAATACCTTGTATATTTTGATGAAATATACTAATTCCCTCATTAATCGGATACCCAAGCTTTGTAGAAAGTGGTTTCTTTGTTAGAGAGACTTCCCTTAAGCAGGAATACCTATCAGCTGACTTCAATCTAAAAAAGGTACAGCTCTAACACCCACAACTACCGGAATTTTCCCATGAGTGATCCCACCACCCCCACCTATGCTGTCACCTATAAGTTTTGCCAACCTCCCCTTCCCATACCTGTTGAGGTGCAGGCCATGTCTAGTGAAACCCGTCCTACTGATAGACTCCACCGACACCACTGAAATGTGACTCATGCCTTCTGTCATCAGCGCACCCCCAAGTCTCATGTTATTACGCCTGACGGCTATATTAAGATGAGGCCGATCGTGACGCTGAAACAGTTCCACGAAATGCACATTCGTGTTGCCAGTCTGAGTAGCTATCTTTTCCAGGTCACCATCTATGTCATACTTCCCATCCCTATCAATACTATTACCAGCCCCACCCACAATCACTACCTGATCCTCTTTAGTAAAATCCCTACATAACCCCCCTATGTTAAAAGTCACCTGAGCCAATCCTGCATTAGGCTTCACAATGCTGGTGACCTGGTACTCACTCCCCAAAACTTCCTGCAACTGCTGGCCTACACCTCTACCATGAGAACTACCTAACAGCAGAACCTTCTTCTTTCTCTTAGACTTTGCAACTGTCCTAGCCACCGTAACTGCTGAGGTCTGCTGCATACTTCCTACATCTACAGCTACTAGAGATTCCTCTCCACTAGACTCTGACAGTTGGTCATATCTATTACAAACACCAATAGTAAAGCTATCTGAAAATCTCCTTCTCCTAGCAGATCTCTTGCCAACAGCCAGCTCCCATTCCCCAACCCCCTTCTCCCTCCTCATCCTATCTAGCTCCTCCTGTGCGTTTTTCAACTGCACCTGAAGGGCACAGATCTTACGCTCCTGCTCCTCTATCAACTTACTCTTGCTACATAACCTGCAGTTCCAGGAGAGGATCTCACCAGAATGCCCACTGGCTTCCCCACTGCATTCCCCCCAGTGAAAATACTTCGAACAAGTCTCACACCGCAATCCACTACTCACGAACCTACGGCAAAGCCCACACTTCTCACTCATGGTAAAATTTTACAATTATTGAAACAAGAAAACAACTTTATCTAAGTTCCGCTACTACAATAAGAAGATGTTAAAAACTGACTACAATTATCACAAACTTGCTCTACAAGGGAAGTAACTACTATTATTGAAAGTATTAATCAACAACAAATGAGAATATAACAAAATACTAACACAGAAAGAAAATCAAACGTCTAATGACAGTAACGAAACTGAAAGCAGTTCGCAAAAATTTCTTCTGAAGTTATTTCACCGGAAAACACCAAGAACACCGGTTGAAGACCACTAAAGTTCCTAAATAAAATACTAAACACAAACAATTAATTAGTACTTAGCTTTCGATGCGCCGCTACAGCTGCAACTGGTCAGCGCGGAATGTAAACACGGGTAAGAGGTTAAGTTGCTCGATACGAAACACTCACAAATATCAGGCCACAACACACGAAATGCAGAGGTGAATGAAGAAACCACTAATAAGTCACTTATATAGTAAATATTATCACAAAAACAGTTAAAATATATATCTGAAAACTAAAAATAGATGAAAACTTAGAGAGCGATCTCACACGCAGTCACGCGCTTATGACGTCACCTATACAAGATTCGAAATGTTAGAGGAGGGTGTGTCCCATTACAATGACCCTCCTAAGAGTCATTTGGTGGATTTAACTGGTAGCTCTGAGGATGTTTTCAATTTTGTCCCCGTCAGGTGTAGGTAGGGTTAGCCCAGGCCAGGATGGGTTATAAAGCATTTCATGCAACATCTACTGTCAATTGGAAACATTCATTTAAATCTCATCATACATAAAATGTTGCTAGATTTATAATTTTCTGAGACTAGTCAATAGAGAAAACCCCAGAAGCAGTGTGCTAATGGGTGTGGCTATCAATGTGGGTCAGATAAAATTTCAGTCGTTTTAAACAAATCAGTACCATTTGTGCCATGTCATTGCATGCCTCATGGTTTCCTTGTGCAAGTCTGCTTACTTTGACATTACAGAAAATAAATTAATGCATATTGCATATTTTGATTTTTTGAACTTAATATGACATATTTTACACTTTAATGCTGCATATCAAACACCTTTTTCTGCCTTTGTTGTGTAATTTTACACTTCTGTGCATAATAGTGCATTTTCTCAATTTTGGTCTGTACATTCTGGAATTTCCATAAAGAATGATAAACCATTTTCAGTGACAGTGATCTCCGTGCTTTCACCAAGCAGAGATATGATATCATTACTGTGGAGTGGTGTATTTTGGCAAACTACTGAGAAGCAGTCATGCTCCAATCTCCCTGCAGCCTCCAAGGTTATTTTTTAACTCTTCTTCTTTCAGTTCTGATTTGTGCTGAGGAAGTGATCAGTCACATCTCACAGCCACTCTCCTTCTTTCTTACATACTACTACTACTGTCTCCTCTTACTATCACTGTCTCCCTCTTGCCCTCACTTACTGCTACCATCTCATTTATTCGTTCCAACTGCTGCTGTCTCTTCTCACTGTCACTATCTCTCTCTTCCTCATTGTCATGACCACATATACTGTCTCTTATTACCACTGTCTCTCACTCATTTCCACTTTCTCCATCTCTTTATTCCTGTCCCATTGGCACTGTCTACTTCACTCTTTTCCTAGCACTGCTCTTTCACTTTCAACTATGTTTCCTTCTTTTTACTGCTACACCAGGGCATGTCACTCATGTGAGAAGAACTGTATGGGTTAGTAAAATTTGGGAGTTTACTTACGTGAAATTGAATTTTACATGCACAAAAATTTTATGTGTGTTTCAGTACTACAACATGGGGTTCTCAGAACCATTCAGATGATAACAGGGACTATTTGCAGCATATTTCTCCATGCTACATCACTTTATAAATTATATTTTTGCATCACACCATATTTTACATTCGTATTTTACATGTACTGTACATGTAAGGTAGCTTTGGACCTCTGTATCTCAGAAATGGAAGCAGATGCCAACAAAATTTTCAAGGTTGTTAGAGTTTGAGATCTTAGGAATATATTGTAAAAACTCCAGCCATTTGCTGTGCATAGCTGTCTTCAAATCTCTGGTTTGGTTTTGGTATGAAAAATGGCAAAAAATGGCTAATGAACTGTCCATGAGCTAATGGTGTCTATGTAAGCCCTGTAAGGCCCACCACAGACCACGTCAATTACATTACATTGGATGACCAGATTGGGTGATTTTTGCCATTTGAGGTACTAATTATAGAATTTTGAGCAAACTTTTTTTAAAAAAAGTTATGTGATATTTTTGTTGATCAACTCAATTTTTGGGAGAAACAAGCAAATCCATGTGCATTTTTATGCACTAATTTTAACGTAAAGTTATTTGTAATGTTGTTTATGACTCTACTGCCTTGTGAAGCACTGAATTATTGCAGCCCCAAAGTTCTGCCAGTCTCCAAATAACGTCTATGGTGCTAACATTAAACAGCTGTAGACAGGTAATTAGGCCCTTCTTGTTACAAAGATATTCATAATTAGAAGTTATCATTACAGCACATGGCAGAAAAACAATAAACTGCAGCACTTACACTAAACTCAAATACAAGTAATGACAGAACTGATCAATAAAACAACAACTAAGCTCAAGTAAGGGCAACAACATACAGTAGTTGGCCTTGTTTAAATTAGGGGTTGGTGATAGCTGGTACTGCTATCAATATATTGATAGTTTAAATCTATGGGTTGCCTTGTTGGCTATCGATAGAGTATATCCCTTTTTGTCACATAATTGAAAATAAAAGTATGTTTCAGGTATGCTACATGGCAACTAGGTCATGTGTAACTTCATTTAGGAGATAGAGTGTTCCGGACCCCCTTTGGCTATGCCCTTGTTAGAGTCAAAGTAGCTTTGTCAGTTGCAGTCTGTTAAAATACAATAAAACTCCACTTAATACATCCTTCACTCCAGTCAGACTGCAGTGGCAGTCTGACTGGAGTGAAGGATGTATTAAGTGGAGTGGCAGTACAGTGTAGTCAGCCCGAGCATTGTAGTCATATGGGTGTATGCATATTCCATTGCTGAGTGTGAAGAATTAGATTTTCTGGAAGCTCAGCAACATTTTCAGTCTTCTTTATGTGCCAACAACCATTCACGTTGTCAGCTACACCTATACTCATTCTTTTGTTTGCATTAAATGTGCCAATATTTATAAAACAAAATAGGTAGACCAAACAACTGAATTAACTTGTTTATGGCAGAGGTACAAAAATAAGATATTTATTCAGACAGGACACATTTTGAACAATATTATGTTTAGAGGGGATCAACTTTAGGACTGATTTGCAACAACATTCTTTCTCTTTTTAACCTTTATGATTTTTGCATTTTTGTTCCTGGGAATACGAAACTTCTTACACTTGCCATGAAATATTTATCTTGTATAAAGTCTTATACTCCATGAAAACCAAGATAAATTGCTGGCTGTACTATAATAGAAAGAAGGATGATTATATTTATAGATCATTTTATATTACAGGAAGACCGTTTTCAGGACATAGATCTAGTTGACAGAAGTGGTGTGACTGGTGGTGTGCAAGAAGTTGAAATTAAACCAATAAAACCACCTGATATCAGTATTCCAATGAAGTTAGGTCGAGATGAAAATTTTTCTATGTTCTTGCCAAGTCATCGTAAAATGGCAGCTCAACTCATTGATGTTTTGATGGGTAAGATCACTCATGAGTAGTAAAAATTCATTTTAAGGTAAATTAATTTATCAAAATTCATCTCAAATTATGACACTACTACAATTTAATAAACTATAATATCTGTACCCTGTAAATTACTGTATTGTTCTGTTGTATGTACCTCTTAATAATACATGCAGTTCAATACTAGAAATTCAATTCTCTGAATTTGAAAATGTGATAAGGAAACATCTGGTAATATTCGTAGGTGGGACATTAATGTACAGGAAGATATGTTCACAATAACCAGTTGGTGTAAAACTGATAGGCAGGGTGAAAATGTACTAATTTTTTCATACAGTTTAATTTATAATTCGTCAGACTGCAGTGGTAATGTGAGTATACAATATTTATACATTTATACAAATATGATTCATTATGAATCTGAAGTGCAGAAGTGCAACCATGAATGAAAGCAATGGAATGGACAAACTAAATTTACTGTTTAGCCTGTCTTTGTGGATATTTTATCATAAAATTATATTAATGACACTGTCACCATCAATGCATATTCTAAATCTGAACTTCCACATTTAAATAATTCCAAGGACTTTCTTATCCACTGGCTTAACTGTTTTTCAGAATAGAAAAATGTTGAGTTTTTCTTTCACAAAGTGTATCTGCATGACCCCTACAATTTCAAATTCCTACCTACGTAAATTAATTAAGCAAGTTTTATTAATCTTCTCACTAAATTGTCTGTTTATTTTATATTTATATTGCATTTTCTGTGCTGCTTCTTTTCAAATAATATGTAGAGTGTTTTGCAAAAATTTGTAAAAAGGGGTTTTTGAAGTGGACACTTATTTGCAATTACAGTACTCAGGACTACTTCATTTTTAATGTCCTCCATTGTCTGTGCTGTGTATATAAATATAGTGTCATCAGATTGCTTTGAAAAATCCTGATCCATTCAGAATAAGTAAAACTAATCTCAGTACAGAATCTTGTAATGTGTTACTTTTTGGTTGGTTGGTTTTTAATTGAAATCAGTAATTGATTAGATTATTCCCATTAATGTGTGTGATTTCTGTTCATTGTTTCTGCTTTCCCATGAAAGATTTGAAAGTGTTGTAGCATAGCCTTGTATCCTATTGCCTTACTGACATAGCTTTCACATTGCCTTTGAATGGTTTAAAAAATGAAATACCATATAAAATTCCTTTAAAATCTAACAAGTCTTCTTTTGTCTATCAAAGGGGCCCAGAACAGCATCATTTGTTGCCATTTTTGTTGTCTACATTTCCCTGAAACTGTGTGAAGCTGGGTGCAGTATTTTAAATTTATTTGTAAGGCTACAACTATATATTTCATTTTCACTTCATAGAGTTTTGAAAAAATGGAAATTCATTATATCAATATGTAATGTCCTAATTCACCTCTGTTTCCTTGCTTTAAGACTGGCTTTATTTTAATTAGTTGTAATGAAACTATAAGAAGACTCTTTCTCTATTACAGCATTCAGTATATATCATAAGAGTTTTTCTAGACTTCCATTATGTTTCTTTATAAGATGTGGTGTAACAGTATCTACATCAAATAAATTTTTAACTTACACAGTTGATTTATAGCATTTTCAGCCTGTGTTTTAGTTATTGTTAATATGGTTTATATCTGAAAATCTTATCATTTTACTCAGTTCATCCACTTTGTTATAGGTTAACACTTAATCATCCAAAATTGTAAATATGTATCAAATATTTTTGGATTAAAGGAGACCACTCACAAAAAGACAGAAACATTGAGTTGTTGACAGGCATACACAAAATAAATAACACTTCCTAGCTTTTGGAGTTATCCTTTGAGAACTGGAGTGAAATACACAAAGAAAACATATGCATACACATGCCTATGTCCCTACATGGTGCTGGCACCATGCACACCATGTATGGGCATAGGTGTGCCTGTGTGTGAACATACAACTGAAACAGTGAGACATTTGTACCTTCATCATTTAGGACAAAGCTCGGTTTTAGTAAAGCAGTATGTAATTCAGCAATAGATAGCATATGTATGTTTGTTTTATGAATTTGTTATATGTATCCCATTTTTCCATTATTCTTGTCTTATGTACCTCAACTACAAATAAGTTGCTACGCACCATGTAGAGGTGGTATTGAGTCACAGGCAGGTACAACAAAAAGATTACTAAACATGTAGGCTTTTGGTAAAAAGGCCTTCTTCTAAAGTAGACAACACAAACACATTCATGCAAGCACAACTCAGATAAACATGACCACTCTCAAAGGACACTGAGACCAGACTGTGAGATACTGGCCTCAATGAGCTGAGACAGTTGTCATGGGTCTGAGTGCTGGTGTGTGTGTGTGTGTGTGTGTGTGTGTGTGTGTTTGTACTTACATAAATCTGTGTGTGTGTTGTCTACTTTAGCAGAAGACCTTTTGGCAGAAGGCTCACATGTTTAGCAGTCTTTTTGTAGTGCCTGTCTGCAACTAAGCATCTCCTCTGTATGGTTGAGTAGCACTCTGTCCTTTTCATAATACTGAACAATGGAAAATCCAGAATGGAATATAACAATATTATGAAAAGGAAAGTTTCTACTCACCATATAGTGTAGAAGCTGAGTCGCAGATAGGCACAACAAAAAAACTGATGCAATACGAGCTTCTGGCCAACAAGGCCTCTGTCAGAAATATACGACACACATACACATACAGATATGCAACTCACACACACATGACTGCAGTCTCTAGCAGCTGAAGCCACACTGAGAACAACAGCAACAGTGCAACATAGGAGTGGCAACTGAGTGAGGGGAGGAGAAGACGGGGAAAGCCGGTTTGGGGGGTGGGGGTGGGGAGATATAGCAGGGTAGAGTTTGGGGACAATGAAGTGTTGCTGGAGAGTGCATAGTGACAAGTTGGGATGTTAGATGGAGGGTAGGAAGATGTAGGAGGGGGTGATTGGGGGAAAAGGAGAGAACTAAAAAGACTGGGTGCGTTCGTGGAATCGGGGGTGTGTAGTGCTGGAATGGGAACAGGGAAGGGCTGGATGGGTGAGAAAAATGACTAATGAAGGTTGAGGCCAGGAGGGTTATATTTCAGGGAGTGTTCCCACCTGCGCAATTCAGAAAACCTGGTGTTAGTAGGAAGTATCCATATGGCACACACTGTGAATCAGTCATTGAAATAAGGATGTTATGTTTGTGAGCGTGCACAGCAACAGAGAGGTCCACTTGTTTCTTGGCCACAGTTTGTGTAGGTTCAGTGGATGGTGGAAAACTACTGTGGGAGGGGTGGGAAGGGTAGTGTGCAGGACATTTCTCATTTCAGGGCATAATGCAATGAAGTTGAAACTCTGGTGAGAGAACATAATTCAGTTGCTCCAGTCCTGGTGCTGAGTTATTAGGCGTATGCTCCTCTGTGGCCAAATGGTGAGACTTCAGGAGGTTGTGGGAGACTGGAAAGATAAGGCATGGCAGATTTGTTTTTGTACAAATAATAATACAGTCTGTGGAGGTCTCAGTGAGACTCTTGGTATATTTTGAGAGGGACCACTCATCACTGCAGATGTGACAACCATGGGTGGCTAGGCTGTATGGGAGGAACTTCTAGGTATGGAATGGGTGGCAGGTGTCAAAGAGGAGGTATTGCATGTGGTTATTAGGTTTGATATGGACACAGATACTCATGTAGCCATCTTTGGGGTGGAGGTCAACATCTAGGAAGGTGGTTTGTTGGGTTGAGTAGTACCAGATGAAGCTGTTGAGATTCTGGAGACATGTGGACAGGATGTCCTCACCCTCGATTCAGATCACAGAGATGTCATCAGTGAATCTGAACCAAGAGAGGGGTTTAGGATTCTGAGTGTTTAGGAAGGATTCCTTGAGATGGGCCATGAATAGGTTGGCATAGGATGGTGCCATGCAGGTGCCCATAGGTAAGTTTGTAGGTATTGCCTTCAAAGGAGACATAGTTGGTCATGGCAACTAGAAAGGAGGTTGTTGGTTTGGAATCTGTCAGGCTAGCACCCCTCCTTCCACAATGACCTCCATCTTTCAGATTCTGCCAGTCCTTATCTCTCAACAACATAGTCTTGCAAAACCATATTAACCAAGATCAAACCTCCTTGTAATACCTTCTCTCCATCCATAAAATTCTCCTGCTATGCGATTCCAAATTCCTGGAACCCATAACACACATTGAAACTCTTGCCCTCCCGGAACTAGAGCAACATGCACAACACTAGCTCAAAAAACTCTCCATCCTGCTCAATTTCTACTCTCACTTTAGAGTACCACTGTTCACCACCTCTACAGCAACCTCCAACCCTCTCCCACATCCCCTAAAACCTGACAAACCCTGTCTCACAGACCTACAATATTTACTCCACTCTCCAAAACTCCCCCCTGCCTCCACACAGAATCCAGAGCCTAAACAGATCCAAAACACAGTCATGAATCCTTCCTCCAGACGCCTTAGCTCTACAGAAATATCAGTTCTTTCCAAAGGCCTCATCTTTTGCCCCACTCCGAAATTCAGTCATGCAGGACTTGTTAAAGATCTTCTCTCCTTCCCCCAGTCCTTATAGTGGAAACACTTTTTTGCCACCAACCCTACCAATCAGACTCAACAAAAGACCAATATTAAACCCTGCCTGACTCAGTTCACCTCTCAATCCAACTGTGATCCATCCCCACAGCCTCCAAATTACCCCCTGTTAACTTTCCATAATTTATTAGCCTTAAACCTTGCCTCACCATCGTTCTCAAAATCCCTCAACATGCAAACTAACCTTACGTTCTCAGAAAGCCCACCATCTAAAAACTGATCCCGACCTTATGATCCTACCTGCAGACAAAGGATCCACCATTGTTGTTTAAAAGCGCAAGGATTATGTGACAGAAGGACTCTGCCAGCTGTCAGATACATCCACCTACAAACCTTCCCATCATTCCAGAAATCCAGCAGGATCTCCAGTCTCTCCTCAGATCCTTAGGCCCATCCCAGAACCTCTCCCCAGTGTCCATCTCTCTGCTCACCCCTACCACTCCCAACACTCTTACTTCCTACATTCTTCTAAGTCCATTAACCCAACCATCCAGAATTCCCCTTTGTGGCTGGTTATTGTGCCCCCCACGAGAAAATCTCTGCTCTCATAGACCAACATGATCTGCCTTTTTCCCAGAAGCTACTCTCCTATACAGAAGATAGCAACCATTTCCTCCACTGACTCTCCACAGTTCCTGTCCCTTTACCACACGGTGCCCTGCTTGTCACACTTGATGCCACCTTTCTTTACACTAACGCCCCTAATGCAAATGGCCTTACTGCTGTTGAAAACTAAGTTTGTCAATGCCCAATGGATTCCAAACCAACAATCTTCTTCCTAGTCACCGTGACGAACTATATCCTCACCCACAGTTACTTCTCCTTTGAAGGCATAACCTACAAACAAATCACAGGCGCAGTTATGAGCGCCTGCATGGCACCATCCTATGCTAACATATTAATGGACCATCTAGAGGAATCTTTCCTAAACACCCAGAATCTCAAACCCCTTCCCTGGTTCAGATTCATTGATGACATCTTTGTGATCTGAATTGAGGATGAGGACACCCTATCCACATTCCTCCAGAACCTCAACAGCTTCTCTCCCAATTTCTTCACCTTATAATGTTCCACTCAGAATGTTACATTTAACTTAATTTTCTATTGCCTGGAGTTCATTTGATGAAAGAATATAACAGTTTCCAACTTCACAAAATTTATTGACAACTGAACTGCATACTCATCACATTAACAAAAACATACTTGTCACATTAACAAAAACACTGACTGACATACTTCACAGATCTTTTTGACTGACTGATAAAACAACAACTCATCAACTGACTCTCTCGCAGCATCACTGCTCTGCGTTGTATAGAATTTTAACAATAAGTTTCAAAATAACCCATTATTAAATTTGCACAGTTTCAAAGCTACAATTGAAATTTACAAAATGTAAAGAAACTGATGTTACAGCTGAATAAGGTATAAAATACAATATTAATTGACATAATTTTTATAGTATCATCACTAGTTTTAAATATGAAAATTGATCTGAACTTTAATTACAATAATGTCTCTTGTATTATTTTAGTTACGTAATTAATTACAGTTAAGATTTGGTTATTAACATTCAATGACAGTACAAATCTTGTGCTTTATCTGATTACACACACAAAATTAACAAATAAGGCCTCAAATTCTGAAAATTGGAAAATTGTTTGATGTAAACAATTGGAGAGTTAATTAGAAATGTAATTACAAAGGATATTAATTACAGAGTAGGACATACAAATAGATAACAAATGAAAATACATCGCTTGGTAATAACTTTTAAGCTGTTTCTCAAAATAATGAGGTTCTCTGTGTCAACCCACCAGTCAACTGCAATTAAGGTAATTAGAGGCAGCAGCCACGTATTCCAACATTTCCACAGTTTCTTAATATTTGCTGCCAGATATTTTACACTTCAATTTCTTGATTAAACATCTGACTCAGCACCTGTACATAATTTTGTTAATGCCAACAATCCCCTGACAAACATGATAATATATGTCCTTCCAGTACATTCTGTATGCTTTCACAATGAATATCAAGTGTTTTAGCAAATTGGACAGACACACATGCAAGTCCCTAGGAAGCACTGACTCGTCCAACAGCCACTCAGATGCATAAAAAAAAGGTGGTATCAGTCTCTTCATTAGAGTCTTGGGGAAGGCTGTACCATTACAAGCTGGTCCTACTGAACCCAGCAAACCACCTTCCTAGATGTTGACTTCCACCTCAAAGGTGGATACATCAATATCTCTGTCCATATCAAACCTATTAACCACATGCAATATCTCCACTTTAACAGCTGTCACCCGTTCCCTACCAAGAAGTCCCTTCCACGTAGCCTAGCCATCCATGCTAGTCGCATCTGCAGTGACAAGTGGTCCCTCTCGAAATGTACTGAGGTTCTCACTGAGGCATTCACATTGCAAAATTATCTACCCAACCTTGTACAAAAACAAATCTCCTGTGCCTTATCTTTCTAGTCCCCCACAACCTTCCAAAGTCTCACCATCTGGCCACAGAGGAACATTCCCCTTGTAACTGAGTACCACTCAGTACTTGAGCCACTGAATTACATTCTCTGCCAGGGTTTCAACTACCTCACATCATGCCCTGAAATGAGAAATGGCTTGCCCGCTATCCTTCCCACCCCTCCCACAGTGGTATTCCACT
Organism: Schistocerca americana; assembly: GCF_021461395.2. Classification (NCBI taxonomy): domain Eukaryota; kingdom Metazoa; phylum Arthropoda; class Insecta; order Orthoptera; family Acrididae; genus Schistocerca; species Schistocerca americana. The sequence goes on along the minus strand of NC_060120.1, from coordinate 445,328,525 downwards.
GCCCACTGAATCTACTCAATATACTCATCCATCCCTACACAACCACTGCTCCCAGCCCCTTATGTCATTGCTCATATCCCTGTAATAGACCTTGATGTAAGGCATGTCTCATACATCCTCCCACTACTCCAGTCCAGTCACAAACATCAACTGTCGTATCAAAGGCAGGGCTACCTGAAACCAGTCATGTAATCTATCAGCCAAGCTGCAACCAATGTGCTGCATCCAATAAGTTGTCTGTCCACATGAATGGCCACCAGCAAACTGCGGCTAAGAAACAAGTGGACCACTCTGTTGCTGGGCATGCTGCAAGACATGACATACTTCATTTCTATGACTGACTCACAGTGTGTGCCATATAGATCTTTCCCATCAACACCACCGTTTCTGAACTGAGCAGATGGGAACTCTCCCTGCAGTATATCCTACATTCCCATAACCCTCCTGGCCTCAGCCTCTGTTACTCATTTTTTTCAGCCATCCAGCCCCTTCACTGTTCTCATTCCAGGACTGCACAGCCCTCATACTACCAATGTACCCAGTTGTTTTAGTTCTCTCCTTTTCTGCTACTGCCTCCCCCCCCCCCTTTCCCTTCCCCCATATCTCCCCTGCCCTCTGTCTCATCTCCTGACTGCACCTAGCTTCTCTAACCTCTCTCCACCTTGTCACTGTGCACTCCCCAGCAGCACTTCACTGTTCTCCACCCCTATCCTGCTATCCCTCCCCTCCCTGCCCCAGCCTTCTCCTTACCTCCACCCAGTTGTCGTTCCCCATCATGCACTATTGCTGTTGCCTACTGTGTGGCTTCAGCTGTCAGAGGTTGCAGTCATGTGTGTGTGTGTGTGTGTGTGTGTGTGTGTGTGTGTGTGTGTGTGTGTGTGTGTTGTTTATTTTTGACAAAGGCCTTGTTGGCAGAAGGCTTATATTGTTGTGCCTATCTGTGACTCAGCATCTCTGCTGTATGGTGAGTAGCAATTTTCTTTTTCATAATATTATCATCATTAAATCCTGGATTTTCCATTATTTATCTATAAATAATGCATATGTGTATGTAAAATGACAAAATCCAGAAAAGAAATTTTTCTATGGGTGAGGGAATAAAAAAAATACTTAAGTGTAATTTGTCTAACAGTGATTTAAATATAATATGTGTTCAGCAGTCTAGCCTCTATTCATTATATGAAGCTAATGTACATACTGCAGCCTCAAAGGAAATAAAAACCTACGCTAAGTGGAACTGAAAGTGTTACATTATGAACAGCTTGACTGAACCCTACCAAACTTATACTATACTATATCCATGAAAGTGGCATATGTTGATCAAAAATTTTATCCTTATTTAATCTTACCTTTAATACAGAAAAAAAGCATTCCTATGGATATATGATGTATAATGGATGTATGTAAAATTGCCTGGAAGTTTTCTGTTGGTGATCACAACACAGCATGCCAAGAGGATGAGCAAATGCAGCTTATCACTACCATGGTGGTAAGAGTCATACTGCACTACTCTGGAATGGAAGCAAACACCTGTCAAATGTCATCTTGAGGAATTTATTGCCTGGCTGGAATACATGCTATGTTAGTTCCTTAAACTGTTAGTTGGAGGATGGTATGAAAGTATACATCTCCATATCATAGCTGCTCCATGGGTGACAAATTAGGTGACCGGGCAGGCTAGTTAAGGATCTTTACACTTGTCAAAGCATTTGTGGTGTCAACTGCAATTAGGGCCATTTGATGCCTTGGCCATGAAGTGTGTGACAATGGGGCTTACCATTTTCGCTGCTACTGACAGGCAATCAACCACTCTTCAACAATCATCAAATCAGTTCTTAGTGCATCCAAGAGTTCATCGCACCATGAATCCAGGAAAAGGAGAGACTTGAGTATCAACAATCACAGGCTGTTTCCTTTGCCATTAACTGTATGACTGCAAGAGTATCAATTTTAATTACTGCAAACAGAAATGAGGCCCATTAATGAATACCACAAAGTACCACTCAGTTTCTCAGTTGACTATGGCTCTGTACTCTGTTATAACAGCTCAGGCTCTTACCTAGCTTCCATTATCTTTTATTTTTCCACAATAGTTTGAAGTAAAATTTAGTCTGTTATGTATGTCCGGATTTCAGCTGTTGTCATTCATCCATTTGTCAGAGGCACTTGAACAACCCTATGACCTTCTGATGCAGTCCTGAAAGAATCCATGCCCACTAGTTTTGCCACATTGATTTTCTGAGTACATCTCGTTCCGCTCATTTTGCAGCCGTTGCACTAGAGAAAACTCTCTTGTGTGATCTATCAGTGTGATGCTCCTATTTCCTTCAGTGTGGCAAAAAGTCTTGATGAACTGACACAACATATATTTCAGGTTGGGAATAAATCGCCAAAGATGACATTTATAGTCTGTTTGCTTCCATACCACTGTGAGTATGAGAGTGTATACTTATTCATGGGGGTCACACCTCATTTTGCTGTCAATGATGAACATCAGTTCTAAATAGATTGAAAGTTAAAATAATTCAATACCCATTATCTCACGAACATCATGAATGTCGATAAAAAAATGAATTGGTGCAGCTTGCTGTAATTCTTTCTGTTTTTATTTCAAGAATAAAAAATTTTATGTTGCTTTAAAAATCTACTCCCATTCTTAAAATGTATAATAACTTATTTATGTCAGTGTTTCTTCACTACAGAAACATGTTTATACTGTTTCAGTTATATGAGTAGGAACATCGTATTGTATGATAAATAAGAAAGCACTGTGTATAACATACTTTGCAGTGACTGTTATAAACATATTCCAGCAACATGCGGTTGTCGAAATATACAAGCTGAAAGCAAATGCTGAATGACAAAAAACTGGTGGAACATCATTGAGACATAATTGGTATTCTAAGAAAGCCTTATGATGTTTATTGTTTTAGGAATGCATGGCAGTGAGGACTTCCTTTCAGCTTCAGTGTTCTGCAGAGAAAAAATCAATCCATATCTTTACATTTATGCTTTGTCAGTGGCGATGTTACACAGACAAGATACCAAAAACATTACACTACCAACGATTGTGGAGATTTTTCCTGACAAGTATGTAGCTGGAGGAATTTTTCCTAGAGCGAGACAAGAGGCGAATGCTGTGCCTGATGGTTCTAGGGTATGTAAAACAGTTTTCTTATCTTATCTCACCTTTGCAGTACAGTTTAAATTTCCCTTTTGGATTTCAGGCATGAGAAATAGACACATAATTGCTCAGAAAGGTGGAGTACATCCCTCTCCCCCCCCTCCCTCCCCCTCCCTCCATCTCTCTCTGTCTCTGTCTCTCTCTCTCTCTCTCTCTCTCTCTCTCTCTCTCTCTCACACACACACACACACACACACACACACACATGCACACACAGAAACAGAAACACACAAACACTAACATATAATCCTCCAGCGCCTTTGACATTGACTCTTTATGATGTGGTAGCTTGGGTGTATGGATGTTAGGGTAGAAGGAAGGATTGTGGAAAATGATAGTTAGGATGTGTGGGGCAAGAAGGAGGAGGTAAGTTATTTGAATAAAGGAGATGGAAGACTGGTGGATTTCAATGACTAACTGAGGTTTAATCGTTGCAAAACTGAGTCCATGAAGCGTGAGAGGATGAGAAAGAAAGAGAGAGATTGTTAGAGATTGGCTATGTGATATGAATGCTTTCATACGTGACACTACTTGTGGACATATGATTGGACTACAATACAATGAGGTGTGTAGGTACAGGGCACAGAAATTCCACCATCGTTATACACAAGGACCTGTGAGATTCATGGTGGAGAGCAAGCATATTATAGGAATGGGCTACGCAATATCCTGGTCCATCCCATCTACATCCAATTCTGTAAAATGCTGTAAAGTGCATGACAGAAGGCACTTAGTATTGCTAAACATGTTAGAATTTTTTCCCATTCCAGTAGCATGCAGAGGGCAAGTGAAATGACTGCTTAAACACCTTTGTGCATGTGTAATTAGCCTGCCCATGTTTTCACAGATCCTTCTGAAGTGGTGTGCAAGGGGCTGAAGAATATCTCTAGATTCCTCACCCTGGTTCTTGGAAATTTGTAGGTAGGTTTTTGTAGGGTAGTGAACACCTATCTTCAGTGGCTACCACCTCAGGTTTTTCAGCATTGCTATGACATTCTCCCATCTGGTGATTTGATGGAAGTATTAAGTTTTATTTGATTCTATAATTTTTAATTCTATAACTTTTTTAAAACAAATATTAGCCCCAGAGAATCGTGTTAAGTATACAAGAGATGTTCTAGTATCTCCAGTTCAGTATAACTGTACCATTTTCAGCCTGTTATGCAACAGAGGCCACCTGACATTTGACTGGAATACAAACTGTGCTAGGGTCCATCATTTCAAGAGATGTAGTCTACATCTACATTTATACTCTGCAAGCCACCCAGCGGTGTGTGGTGGAGGGCACTTTATGTACCACTGTCATTACCTCCCTTTCCTGTTCCAGTCATGTATTGTTTGCGGGAAGAACAACTGCCGGAGAGCCTCCGTGTGTGCTCGAATCTCTCTAATTTTACATTCGTGATCTCCTCAGGAGAAATAAGTAGGGGGAAGCAGTATATTTGATACCTCATCCGGAAATGCACCCACTCAAAGCCTGGACAGCAAGCTACACTGCGAAGCAGAGTGCCTCTCTTGCAGAGTCTGACACTTGAGTTTGCTAAACATCTCCGTAATGCTATCATTCTTACCAAATAACCCTGTGACGATATGTGCCGCTCTTCTTTGGATCTTCTCTATCTCCTCTGTCAACCCAACCTGGGATGGATCCCACAGTGATGAGCAATACTCAAGTATAGGTCGAAAGAGTGTTTTGTAAGCCACCTTGTTTGTTGATGGACTACATTTTCTAAGGACTCTCCTAGTGAATCTCAACCTGGCACCCACCTTACCCACAATTAATTTTATAGGATCATTCCACTTCAAATCATTCCATATGCATACTCCCAGATATTTTACAGAAGTAACTGCTTCCAGTGTTTGTTCCGCTATCATATAATCATACAATAAAGGATCCTTCTTTCTATGTATACGCAGTACATTATATTTGTCTATGTTAAGTGTCAGTTGCCACTCCCTGCACCAAGTGCCTATCCGCTGCAAATCTTCTTGTGTTTTGCTGCAATTTTATAATGCTGCAACTTCTCTGTATACTACAGCATCATCCATGAAAAGCCACATGGAACTTCTGACACTATCTACTAGGTCATTTATATATATTGTGAAAAGCAATGGTCCCATAACACTCCCCTGTGGCACACCAGAGATTACTTTAACGTCTGTAGACATCTCTCCATTGAGAACAACATGCTGTGTTCTGTTTGCTAAAAACTCTTCAATCCAGCCACACAGCTGGTCTGATATTTCGTAGGCTCTTACTTTGTTTATCAGGCGACAGTGCAAACTGTATCGAATGCCTTCCAGAAGTCAATGAAAATGGCATCTACCTGGGAACCTGTATCTAATATTTTCTGGGTCTCATGAATAAATAAAGTGAGTTGGGTCTCTTACGATCGCTGTCTCCAGAATCCATGTTGATTCCTGCAGAGTAGATTCTGGGTTTCCAGAAATGACATGATATGCGAGCAAAAAACATGTTCTAAAATTCTACAACAGATCAATGTCAGAGATATATGCCTATAGTTTTGCACATCTGCTCGACAACCCTTAAACTGGAACTACTTGTGCTCTTTTCCAATCATTTGGAACCTTCCGGTCCTCTAGAGACTTGCGGTACATGGCTGTTAGAAGGGGGGCAAGTTCTTTCGCATACTCTGTGTAGAATCAAATCGGTATCCCGTCAGGTCCAGTGGACCTTCCTCTGTTGAGTGATTTTAGTTGCTTTTCTATTCCTTGGACACTTGTTTCGATGTCAGCCATTTTTTCATTCATGCGAGGATTTAGAGAAGGAGCTACAGAGCGGTCTTCCTCTGTGAAACAGCTTTGGAAAAAGGTGTTTAGTATTTCAGCTTTATGCATATCATCCTCTGTTTTAATGCCATTATCATCCCAGAGTGTCTGGATATGCTGTTTCGATCCACTTACTGATTTAACATAAGACCACTTCCTAGGATTTTCTGTCAAGTCGGTACATAGAATTTTACTTTCAGATTCACTGAATGCTTCACGCATAGCCCTTCTTACACTAACTTTGACATCGTTTAGCTTCTGTTTGTCTTGAGAGGTTTTGGCTGCGTTTAAATTTGCAGTGAAGCTCTCTTTGCTTTTGCAGTAGTTTCCTAACTTTGTTGTTGAACCACGGTGGGTTTTTCCCATCCCTCACAGTTTTACTTGGCACGTACGTGTCTAAAACACATTTTACGATTGCCTTGAACTTTTTCCATACACACTCAACATTGTCAGTGTCGGAACAGAAATTTTCGTTTTGATCTGTTAGGTAGTCTGAAATCTGCCTCCTATTACTCTTGCTAAACAGATAAACCTTTCTCCCTTTTTTTATATTCCTATTTACTGCCATATTCAGGAATGCTGCAACAGCCTTATGATCATTGATTCCCTGTTCTGCACTTACAGAGTTGAAAAGTTTGGGTCTGTTTGTTATCAGTAGGTCCAAGATGTTATCTCCATGAGTCAGTTCTCTGCTTAATTGCTCAAGGTAATTTTTGGATAGTGCACTCAGTATAATGTCACTCGATGCTCTGTCCCTACCACCCGTCCTAAACATCTGAGTGTCCCAGTCTATATCTGGTAAATTGAAATCTCCACCTAAGGCTATAACATGCTGAGGAAATTTATGTGAAATGTATTCCAGATTTTCTCTTAGTTGTTCTGCCACTAATGCTGCTGAGTCGGGAGGTTGGTAAAAGGAGCCAATTATTAACCTAGCTCGGTTGTTGAGTATAACCTCGACCCATAATAATTCACAGGAACTATCCACTTCTATTTCACTAAAGGATAAACTACTACTAACAGTGACAAACACGCCACCACCCATTGCATGCAATCTATCCTTTCTAAACACCATCTGTGCCTTTGTAAACATTTTGGCAGAATTTATCTCCGGCTTCAGCCAGCTTTCTGTACCTATAATGATTTCAGCTTTGGTGCTTTCTGTCAGCACTTGAAGTTCCGGTACTTTACCAATGCAGCTTTGACAGTTTACAATTACAATACCGATTGCTGCTTGGTCCCCGCATGTCCTGACTTTGCCCCGCACCCTTTGAGGCTGTTGCCCTTTCTGTACTTGCCCGAGGCCATCTATCCTAAAAAACTGCCCAGTCCATGCCACACAACCCCTGCTACCCATGTAGCTGCCTGCTGTGTGTAGTGGACTCCTGACCTATCCAGCAGAACCTGAAACCCCACCACCCTATGATGCAAGTCGAGGAATCTGCAGCCCACACGGTCATAGAACTGTCTCAGCCTCATAATCAGGCCCTCGACTCGGCTCTGAACCAAAGGTCTGCAGTCAGTCCTGTTGAAGATGCTGCAGATGGTGAGCTCTGCTTTCATCCCACTAGCGAGACTGGCAGTCTTCACCAAATCAGATAGTCACTGGAAGCCAGAGAGGGTTTCCTCCAATCCATAGCGACACACATCATTGGCGCCGACATGAGCGACCACCTGCAGATGGATGCAACCTGTACCCTTCATGGCATCCTGAAGGACCCTTTCCACATCTGGAATGACTTCTCCTGGTATGCACATGGAGTGCAAAGGAAGCCAGAGAGGGTTTCCTCCAATCCATAGTGACACACATCATTGGCGCCAACATGAGCGACCACCTGCAGATGGATGCAACCTGTACCCTTCATGGCATCCTGAAGGACCCTTTCCACATCTGGAATGATTCCCCCGGTATGCACATGGAGTGCAAATTGGTTTTCTTCCCCTCCCTTGCAGCCATCTCCCTAAGGGGCCCCATTACGCGCCTGATGTTGGAGCTCCCAACTACCAGTAAGCCCACCCTTTGCGACTGCCCGGATCTTGCAGAATGAGGGGCAACCTCTGGAACAGGACAAGCAGCCATGTCTGGCCAAAGATCAGTATCAGCTGGAGACAGAGCCTGAAACCGGTTCTTCAGACCTCCGGAATGTCTTCCACCCCCTGCCACACCTCGAGATGACCTCCCACTCTACCACGGGTGAGGAGTCAGCCTCAATGTGGGCAGTATCCTGGACAGCCACAGCTGGAGTCTGATCGGGGGATGCGTGGGACGAGCTGGCCGTCCCAACAAAGCCCCTGTCCGGACCCCCACAGTGATGCCCATTGGCAACAGCTTCAAGCTGTGTGACCGAAGCCAACACTGCCTGAAGCTGGGAGTGAAAGGATGCCAACTCAGCCCACATCCAAACACAGCAGTCACAGTACATTTTTCCTAAAAGATTGAGCTGAAAGGACAATAATGGCAGTGTGGTGACAGTAGTCCAGAGATGCTATTGAGACAGCCAAGAAGTTCATCATTTGCATTTATTCTTTGTATTTACTGGATGCCAAGGTTTTCATGTTGTTTCTTCAAGAGAAAATAAATGTACAGTTTTTGTTCAATACAAACTAACAATCTAGTTGTTATGGAATATAGAGAAATGTTATGTTGGTGACGCCTTACTAAGAAAAAGAAGAATACACTTCAAGTCACAAAAAAAATAATTTTCTTATAATGAAGTCGGAACAACATGAAGGCATGAGGAACTGTCATCTGCTTCACAGATGAACAACTTTACTACATCAACAAGAAGTGTGACTAAAACATTATGTTTGTTGAAATTTTGGTCTAGGCTATGGTAAGAATGGTTTATAAAAGCTGAGAACATTTTCCAGCAACATAATTTGACCAGAGACAGTGGCAAGTCAAGGTATATTTTTGCAGATATGGATCAAGAGCTAGTGAAAATAGTGGAAGAGCTCATCACAAAGCCATTTCTTAAGCAGTCTAATCAAACTTTCAAACACATAGTCAATAAATGCTTGGCAATACTCAAGGAGCAATGCATGCAGCATGGTTTGTCTGAGGAACCAATCAGAGTTCGTACTGTGTCAGAATTACTGCAGAATTTGTACAACTTAGTAGGACATAGCTTATTTTTGGATGAAACATTACATACCTCTTTGGTTAGCTGTCTTTGAACAAATATCAGACTCTCACTAGTGGCCCACAATGATCTGTTACTGTCAGAATTGGTGGAAAAAGCTGACACAGATTTCCAGTTTTCACCAGCAACACAAGCCCAAAAGAAGTGTGTTACATTTAAGGAGCATCAGAGGAAAGATCCCATGAGGACAGCACAGGAGGTCGGAAAGTTATAGAAACTAAAAAAGAATACAATAAATTATTTGTAATCTTGAGAGACTTGTAGCACATTACGGTGTTAGAGGAAAAATGTATCACTAGTCAGCACATGAAGGAGACACAGTTTTCTCAACTGTACATTCACAAGCCACATTTTAGCAGGGAGGATTTGGTGGTATGCTGCTGGTATCACAGCAGGTTCACTGAGCAGACTAAGAAGTACGAATAGCCATGGAGGTACCCAAATGACAAGAGCAGTTGATATGGGGTATTATCAGCTACCAGCTTTGATCTTATCACCCTGAAAAGTTCAATGATGAGCAGGAGCAGCACAATATAACTGTCACCTGATGTACTAACAAACAAGACAGTAATATTAAAGAGAAGGTTGTGTAGCAATGATGCAACTCAAGCAGTTGTGTACACTGAAGGCTGCAAGCAAGATGATGATACAGAAGTTCAGAACAACTTGAGCATCAATGAGACTTAGTCCTGAAACTCAGGAAGGATGGAATTGCATTTTGACTGTACTCACTCACCTCATCTTGGGGTTAGGTTTCCTGGAATGTTTCATGTAATCAAGAACTAATCACTAGTGGTTTTTCCATTCAAGGTTCCTGCTACCAACGTCAAGGAGTTACAAACAACAACAAAAACCACAGGCAAGGATGAGGACACATTTCAATGAATAATGTTCTATGAGTGGACCCACCACCTAACACCTTGAAAGTATGCAGCAGCCAAACAACACTTCGATAGATGGCGGGACGCGGCATTGTTCATCATGTGGACAGCCCCTGGGTGCTGTCAGTACGAACTTCTGGGGTACAAAATAACAACAGAAAGTATAAGGTCTCTTCCAGATCTTGTACAGGCAATATAAAATATGCACCATACAGAAATGTGTCAAGAGTGACATAATTTTTGGGAATGATATTTTTTTCCAGTGTCATTTACCAAATGTCAAAGAGATTCAAGAACCCCTTAATGCAGTGCTGGCAGGCAAATATACTATTGATAAACATCCAGTGCCATGGTCACAGCAGATGGCAGGAGCTTTCTCCAAGCTTAAGCATTCTTTAGCATTGATTACTCTGTCATGCCATCTTAGTTATACTGCAGGATGATCCTAACAGCTGACACAGGCCAGCATGCCACTGGTGTGCCAATGGAGCAACAGGTAACAGGAGAGTGGCAGCTGCTAGTATTCATTTCAAGGAAGTTTATGCCAGGTTAGACTTGATGATCAGCCATCAACAGGGAGCTACTAGTGATGTATGAAGCAGTAAAATATTAGTTTACAGAGGTAGAGGCTAGAGCCTTTGTTATTTATATAGAGCACCATCCATCGGTCAATGCCTTTAAGAGGATCATCCAAGTGAGCCCCCTGTGTCACATTAGACATTTGGAATGCATAGGACAATTTACAATGGACATACAACACATTAGTGGTCATAATAACATAGTGGCAGACTGCATATCATAAACTTATATGACAATACAGTATTTTTCATAGTTAGCTACTGCTTTGGCACAAAAAGTGGACAAGGAGCTGCAAGGATTAAAGTAGGACAGAGATTCAGGTTATGAACTGAAAGAAATTCTCACTACATTCCTCTGCAATATCCCAGGACCATATTTCACATGTTTCATGACTTTTCACATCCAAGAATTTGTGCCTCAGCGTGCACAGTGCAGCACTTCACTTGGCCAATTACAGACAAGTGTTAACAACTGGCAAAAGATTAATTACAGTACCAACAATGTAAAGTTGGACAGCATGTTTCTGCACCTATTGGTGACATCATTATGTCAGCAATAAGATTTACCAATATACATGTGTACATCATGGGACCTTCAGAAGGATATAAGTACCTACTGACAATGATCAATCACTCTACAAGATGGCCAGAAGCTATACCAACTATGGTTGTCTTGGCTGAGACAGTGTCTAGAAACTTTTTCAATGTATGAATCACCAATTTGGAGTCCTGTCCACAGTGGTAACTGACTGTGCATGTCAGTTTGAGAGTGATTTTTCAGAGCTCATGAGATTATGTGGAATCTCCCATCTGCAGACTGTAGGCTACCATCCTGCCAGTAATGGCATAGTAGAAAAACTACAGAGGACTCTTAAAGCTGCACTGATGTGCTGCTAAGAGACATGGACCAAAGCATTTCTGGTAGTGCTACTTGGGTTACGAACTGCTGCAGAAACAGATACTAATCCTCCAAGTCAGTTGGTTTTTGGCCAGCAGATTATTCATATTCCTGCCAACTAATAGAGCTACAAAATATAATAATACCTTCAGCTTGTATGTTACAAGACTTCTTACATAAATTGCCACATTCAATGCAAAAGCTTCATCCACAAGTGTCTATTCATTACGGTACAACATCTATATTTATTTGTAAGGACCTTCATCAGTGTTCCTAAGTATGGTTACAAGCAAATGCATTCAGACCACCATCTTGCCCACCATATGTGGGACCTTAGCGGGTCTTGGGGCGTAATACTCATAATTTTTTTATAGAGCAGCAAAACAAGGCCACGACAATATCTATAGAGAGGCTAAAGCCAGTGTATATGACACAAGAAGAGAATGGCAGTGCTGCCTACAGCACATGCAACCACAGACAGTCAGTATGGTGGAAAGGCATTAACACCTGACAGTACAAAAGTTTTTAAAATTGATGAGATATGCATCAAGAGGAGGAGTACAAGCAGCCAGCTGATCATGCAATTATGGTGCCTGTAGAGATTAGCAATGAAAGTCATCCCTCAGTGCTCCTACACACTAGATGCCTCAGCTGTGAGTCAACCACAACCACGTGGACATCAACCAAGACCACGGTCACTGACTATGCAAGTGGAGATGCATAATGTGACACCTTGGTCAATGAAAGACTGGACCTAATAGAGGAGAGTTCTCCCAAATTGGACATCAAATTTATCCTATGTTTTCTAGGTTCCAGGTGCAGCAGGTTTCCATAAGAAGATTTGTATGGTCGGGAAGAGGAAATAACAGCAAGGTTCTGCAGTGTGTCACCACACAGTAGTAACTTCATGGCCTACATTGAGAAATGTGTGTGTGTGTGTGTGTGTGTGTGTGTGTGTGTGTGTGTGTGTGTGTGTGTGGTTCAAAAAATGGTTCAAATGGCTCTGAGCACTATGGGACTTAGCTTCTGAGGTCATCAGTCCCCTAGAACTTAGAACTACTCAAACCTAACTAACCTAAGGACGAAACTTCCTGGCAGATTAAAACTGTGTGCCCGACCGAGACTCGAACTCGGGACCTTTGCCTTTCGCAGGCAAGTGCTCTACCATCTGAGCTACCGAAGCACGACTCACGCCCGGTACTCACAGCTTTACTTCTGCCAGTATATCGTCTCCTACCTTCCAAACTTTACAGAAGCTCTCCTGCGAAACTTGCAGAACTAGCACTCCTGAAAGAAAGGATATTGTGGAGACATGGCTTAGCCACAGCCTGGGGGAGGTTTCCAGAATGAATCATTCTGGTAATCTAAGGACATCACACACATCCATGCCCGAGGCAAGATTCGAACCTGCGACCGTAGCAGTCGCACGGTTCCAGACTGTAGCGCCTAGAAGCTCTCGGCCACCAGCGGCCGGCATGTGTGTGTGTGTGTGTGTTTGTGTGCCCCCCCGCCCCTGCTGTGGTAATGTGCTACAGTGATATGTGGATGGTCAAGAGTCGACAGTAGTCAAGAGATGGTACTGAGGCAGCCAAGTAGATTAGGACTTACATTTATTCTTAGTATTTACTGGTTGTCAAGGTTTTAATGTTGTTTTTCTCAAGAGAAAATAAATTTTCAGTTTTCATTTGATATGAACTAGTTATCTAGTAATTACAGAATATAGAGAACTGCTACAACAGTACCAGTATTTAGTGCTGCTTCTTGTTGATCTGTTGTAATATCAGTGTGACCTCTGCGGTATTAGTTGACAGTTATTTCATGGTCACCTTGAAATGCTTCCAACTCAACTTACAATGGTACAGTAAACTGGAAATGCATCATCAGTAGCTTACTACAATAACTCCTGAAATGAATATACAGTATTTCCATGTGACACTTGGAAATTTTGAATATTTGCTGTCCCTATATATGAAGATTTTTCTAGATGATACAACCCCCAACAACATTTAAGTACTTGTGTAACACAAGCAAGTTAGAATAATCAGTCACTGCCTTATAAATAAGTTCATAGAAAGTGCAAAATTACAATATATTCATCATTCACCACAAAATCAGTTGATGATATTTTTGTAATATGGATACATTCAACATGAAATAGCCTTGGTTGGTAAATATGGACAGTCATTCAATGGCAAGAAACAAATCAAAAGAATTAGCCTCAATTCACAGACAAATATAGCTTAATTAAATTTAAAACTCGTTTTACATGAAATTCTTCAGATAAAAATATATTACTGTATTAAGTTAGTGGTGTTAAATTTTGGACAAAAAACAGTTGCATTTAGCTCCTGTCCTAAAATCAAAATATTAGAGTCCAGATGAGCTAAAAATGGGAAAATATGTGCAAATTTAATGTGATGCATTGTATTTGTCTTGCTACTTGCTTAATTACTCATAGACATATTTGTCTTACTAGTTGCATAATAATTCATAGACATATAGTATCGCACAGAGTCTCCATTTCTTTACTTCTCTTTTTCTATTAAAACTCAAATAAACAAATTAGCTCATATTAGTATGAACAAATAGTTTATTTACTTGATTTATGCTGGTTCCATATTTGTTGCTCTGTAAACTGTCATGTGCATCTACAGTATCATTTTTCTGATGCAAATATGCTATACTAAACTACCTGAAGTATTTATAACGTAAAAATACCTGTGGTGCAATTCAGAGTGACAAAATTTAAGTTCTGTGGATCAATATGTTGCAAACACAAATGTAATTGAAAACCAGGAAGAATTTTCACTCTGCTGTGAAATGTGCACTGATCAGACTCTTGCTAGTACACTAAAACTGTGTACCAGACTGGAACCCAAACTTGGTACTTTCACTAGCAGTTGTTCTACCAACTGAGCTATCCAGGCAGGACTCTCATCCTGCCCTCACAGCTTTTCTTCTAACAATATCTCTTCTCCTTCTTTCCAAACTTAATAAAAGTTCTTGTGCATATCTTACAACACTAGAATGTCTAAAAGAAAGTGTACTTCAGGGAAATTGCTTAGCCAAAGCTTAGAGGATTGTCTCCAGAGTGAATTTTCATTCTGCAGCAGAGCATGTTCTGATTTGAAACTTCCTTGTAGATTAAAACTGTGTGCTGGATTGAGACTTTAACATGGGACCTTTGTCTTTTGTGGCCAAGTGCTCTGTGTGGCCAAGTGCTCTGCCAACTGAGAAGCCAAGTGTGACTTATGATCTGGCTTTGCACCCTTACTTGTGTCAGCAAAGGTCCCAGGTCCAAGTCTCAGTCTGTCACACAGTTTTAATCTGCCAGGAACTTTCATTGCTTAAAACCCTTTATTCCTTACAGTAATATGTTCATAAACATTAAGAAACTGTCTTCCTTTATTCATCATAGGTGTGGTTAGTTCTGCTTTTTACCCCATATTAAATTACAGTTTTACCCTCACACAATATACAAAAGTTAGCAACTTAAATAGCAGAGCAAAATATTTTAATTAATTACCTCAGACACTTCATGTTGTGTAATCTGTAAGAAGTTTGTATGTGTCATCTAATCCAAACAAAATGTATCTTTAGTACTAATTTTTTGTTTTTGTGTAACCAGGTTCCAATAGAAATTCCAAAGGATTACACTGCTTCAGATTTTGAGCCTGAGCACCGAGTTTCTTATTTCCGTGAAGATATTGGCTTGAATCTAAATCACTGGTATTTTCATCTGATATACCCATTTTCTGGACCCCGTAAGATTGTGAATAAAGATCGTCGTGGTGAATTATTCTACTATTTCCATCAACAAATTATTGCCAGGTTAGGCTGCATCTTCTTTTTTTACAGGCTGCATAATTTGCTGGAAATTTTAAATGTAATAAATTACGTGATGTCATTATTAGCAAAATATCATAATGCTTCAACTTTATCCTGCAATCTAGGGTTTAAAAATGGATAATAGAATCGTTCAGTTGTGATTTCCAGTTCTTGATTGTGATATTTGACCTTGAGTTGAAGACAATAATATGTCTTCAACTCAAGGTTTAGTGTCAGCCTTAAAATAACCAACAGTGATGGTGTGTATAGATATTAGCTTGCTACAGAATAATTAAAACAAAAACAGTTTTTCTCAAAGTATTGCACTTAATATTTTATAATAAATAATTCTTAATCAATTACATTGTAAAGTACAACTACAGAAGAATGAGTTTCTAAGTGGTTTGGGTCAGGTGATTGATGGTGTGATAAGGAGAGGATACAAAAGCAAATACATACTGAAATATATTGCATACTATGAATCTCTGGGCTTTACAGAGTGCAATCCAAGAACATCTGTCTGGGAAATCTGAATTGGAGACATTATTCTGAAAATATACAGGGTGAGTCACCTAACATTACCGCTGGATATATTTCGTAAACCACATCAAATACTGATGAACTGATTCCACAGACTGAACGTGAGGAGAGGGGCTAGTGTAATTGTTTAATACAAACCATACAAAAATGCACGGAAGTATGTTTTTTAACACAAACCTACGTTTTTTTAAAATGGAACCACGTTAGTTTTGTTAGCACAATGCACATGACACTACTTTGACTCAGTCCTCCGGCTCTCGCAATGTCTCGTGTACTCATGTTCGGGTTCATGGCAACAGCTGCTAACACACCAACTGCACCCGCTTCTCCTGTGATGGGCCTGTTATGGACCCATTTGCATGCTACGACCATACCTGTTGCATACAGTTGGCGGTAGATGTTTTGCAATGTGCAGCACATTAGATGCTCTCTGTCCAGGTACTGTTCTGCATACACCCTGCAGGCTTCAGCTGCATTTCGTCGACACTTGCCATAGACGAGTATCATCTCCGCCTTTTCAGAGTTTCAATACAGCATGGTCACTGTTCCTACAACACGACAGTATCACAGACGTCTGGTAACTCAGTGTACTACATACAGTCGGTCTGCGTGTGAAGACGAATGCAGAATAACAATAGCAGCAAGCGCTACATGCAGACACTGCAACAGCTAGACAAAACCACAACAGTGCACTACAGCCACACTCGTAAACACAGTCATCATCATAAACATGTCCCTGCAGATGCTACTCGCCGACCGTGGCCCGTGTTTGTTACAACACGCAACTGAACGTCGGAGGTTTCAAGCGTCAACTTTAGGTTACAATATCTCCGGATGTAATTAACATTTTACAATGCAACAAATGGCACTGATTACGTATTTGTTTACATGTTCAGATGTGCTAACAAAACTAACGTGGTTCCATTTTAAAAAATGTAGGTTTGTGTTAAAAAACATACTTCCGTGCATTTTTGTATGGTTTGTATTAAACAATTACACTAGCCCCTCTCCTCACGTTCAGTCTGTGGAATCAGTTCATCAGTATTTGATGTGGTTTACAAAATATATCCAGTGGTAATGTTAGGTGAGTCACCCTGTATAGTGCATCTAGAAAGCAGCGAACCACACATAATACCAGATATAGAAGATACACCAAATCTAAAACTTATGGTAGTGAGATTTTTTGAGGAAAATGTAGGTGTATGTTGAAACAATATGGTAGTGGCAAATGGAGGAAAACTGCAGTATATAAGAAACTCAAATTTACTGAAATGGAAACTGGAGCTGTATGTGAGATTGTGTAAACAAGACTCAGTATCACACATGGGCATAAGCATTCAGCTGGATATTTTTATCAACTATCATATTCAGCTCTAGAAACAACTTGAAACTTTAGAGAAAACATTAGTTACCAGTATATAAGATACTCACTCATGCTGTCATCATTAGAAGAGACTTTAATATGCCATTAATCAATGAGTATAATTACAGTTTTGTAAATGGTGGACTTGTTAAGCCATCCTGTGAAACAAATATCTGAAAACTGTCTAGAAAAGATAGCTTGGAAGTTCATTCATGTTGGAGATATATTGAATGTAATGGAAACAAACAGACCTGAGTCCCTTGAGGATGTCCACAATGAAATTTATCAGAGACCACGAAGCTGCTGTAGCAACAGTGATTACCAAAATACAAAGGGCAAATAAAACAAGCAGAAAGATTTACATTTCAGCAAAGTTAATAAATAGGTGGTAGTGTCACATCCCAATAAGAAACTTGAAAAATTTTGCCCTGGGCAGGAGCTCATAGAGATAGTGTGCCTGAAGTTTAGGAGAATAGTTAAACAAGCTTTTGATACATATGTACTTAGTAGGATAGTTCACTGTGGAAGGAATCCTCCAAGGAATACAGTATCTATAAAGAAATAACAACTACTGAATAAGAAGCATGAAACAAAGCATACAACTACAGATAAAGAGATGCTGAATAAACTGCTTTTGGCTGTCAAAGGGCAATGTGTGAAGTCTTAATTGATACCACAGAGGGTATAATTGAAAAATCTCTGACAAAACCCAAAGAAATTTTGGTCATTTATAACAACTGTTAGTGACACTGAAGTTATGAGATGAGACAGCAACTGAAATTGTAGGTAGCAAAGCAGATGTAGAAAGAGAAGAGTAGATTATTTACATCATGCACAGAGGCATTTAAGCAACTATTCTTCCTATGCTCCATATATGAATGGAATGGAAAGAGTCTCCCATTAACTGATACAAAACAAAGTTCCCTCTGCCATGCACTTCACAGTTGTTTGCAGAGCATGGATGCAAGTGTAGATGTTGATTAGGTTTAGGTAAATATTCTGTACTTGTTTGATAAATAATTGTTTGAGGAAGTGGAAACTACCTACCCCTGTGCCAATGTTATCATTGTGAAGTCAGACATAGACCCCATCTTCTTATCATTTACAACATCCTGGTGAGAAATAAACAGAATACTGAGCAGGTACAATGGAATTACATAGTGATCTGTACTGGAACCACCTCCTATCACTGTCTATGTGAATGACCTGAGCTTCAATAATGAAGGATACAAAACAAACCTATCAGGTGATGACATGAAACGTACAGTAAAAGCTGAATCAAGACAATATTGAAGAAATAATAAATGCTGCTTAAATAGAGCACAAAATAGATATAACAAAGACTCCAGTATTACAACTGATAACTGACTTGCAGTAAATAATAAAGAGTTCAGGTTATTAGTTTGTGGATACAGAATAATATGAAATCAGATAACAATGTGACACATGTCAGCACATTGTCAAATAAAAGGTTTTAGTCTGTTTGTGCTGATGTGTCAGAAATAATTTGCTTTGCTAATCCTCATTGCTGCAAATGTGAATTATCTGGTCACTTATTAGTTATTATTTTGGGTTCAATTGAAAGCAATACATATACAGAGGAAGATCTTTTTTCTAATTCACAAAAAATGATTTCAGTCCTAAGAAATTGTAAGAAAGTTATTGTGACAGATTCAAAATGCTTACTTAATACAGATACTATGCCCACAGAGAAAACTGAACCTAAGACAAATAATCTGTATTACTTTTGGTATTCAGGTTATGTAAAACTTTGACTAAAGTTAATATAGAAGAATACTCACATTTTTACAATATTCATAACCCCATAATCATCTCCAATGGTGGCTTCGGATTTCCAGTACAAGGAATCATGGCCTTTTTGCCAACAGTCTTGTGAAATAGGGCAGAGGAGTGGACAAAGTTTCAGCCAGCTTGTTGCCCTTGGTATGGGAAATGGTCCCAGAGTGTGTAAGAATCAGCAATGGTTAACCCTGTCAGGATGCAAAAGGCAGTGGAAACCACTCCATTAAAGACACATAAATGTCTATCCACAATACATGTGACCTGTGATCTTTGGTAATTCGATAATTTATTTGCATGAAACATGTAATTCCATGCATAACAGTTGGTATTACAATACATACAACAGTATACAATCAAACTTTATTTTATAATAGATACTGATGTATACAGTCTCAATTAGTTTACATTATAATAATTAGATTTTTTGGTTTCTCTGGTAGGCTTTAGTAGTACTGCTCAATGAACCATGATTCCCCCTCCCCTCCCACCAGTCAACAGCTTCAAATGTGATGGTAATCCCAAAAATAAGGTCTCCTATTTTTTATAAGTACATAGACCTGTTTATTTCTACAATGGTTTACATCAGTTTACAGCTTGAACATTTAGCTATTCTTCAACATAATCACCATTTCTGCTGATGAATTTTTGTAAATACTGTGGCGATTTTTGTATGCCCATGTCATACCAGCCTGCCGCTTTGCTGAAGAAGGATGCTGCCACTGGTGTGAATGTTGCTTGGTCTCAGGTGTAAAGTGGTATACCCAGGTTTCGTCACACGTGACGATTGAGTCCAGAAAGTTGTCCTGTTCAGCTGCAAGTTGGTGAAGAAATGCGTGGGAAGCATCAACTTGTTGCCACAAGTGGTCTTCAGTCAGCAAGTGTAGCACCCACCTTGCACACAGGTTCTGGTAGTTCAATCTTTCCATTAAAATTCTGTGAGCGTTGCCTCAGGAAACCTCAGGAACTAACGTGCAGAGATCATTCAGGGTGATCTGCTGATCTTCACGCATGCTTTGCTCAAACTTCAACACTGTCTGCTCAGAAATTGTTGGTCTCCCACCCCTTTGTTGAATTTCGGTCCGACCACCTGCAAATTCTTTACACCACTTACGAAAATTTTTGACATCCATGCATGACTCACCATACACTTCCATCAATTGGCGATGGATTTCAATCGGCGCAGTGCCCTTTGCAGTCAAGAACCGAATAACTGCGCTTTTCGCACTTGGCAGTAACATCCAACGGGAGCTTCATTGTCAATGGCTGCCAAGCCAAGACTGAGTGCCTCAGCATGATGTGCACATGTTTACACGAAGTGAATGAAGCACTCTTCATAACAGTGTGACCAACTGCCACACAAACAGAGTTCTGTACTTGAAAAAAAATAGGAGACCTTACTTTTGGGATTACCCTCGTATGTTGCTCTTTTAAGGTATGTACTGTTCACAGTTTTTTTCAGTCTCCCATTTACAATATGATATTTTTGTACTTGTCTGGTGTAATGTTCATGAATTACTGCATTACAATACATATATCTCTTATCTTCTACAGCTAGTATCAAACACATGCATAGAATATAACAACAAGAATAATGTTACTGATAATATAATGTAAATAGATAGATAAAAAATCTACTCACATAGTTGGGCAGGAGAACACAAATGTAAAAGGATTTAAATTTTACAAGCTTTTGGAGCCAGTGGCTCCTTCTTCTGGTAGAAGAGTTGAAATGGAAGGAAGAGTGGTGAAGGAAAAGAGCTACAGTTCAGGAAACACCCAGAACCCTGGGTCAGAGAGGACTTACCAGACTGGAAGAGAAGGAAAGACTGATTGTTGGAGACTGCACTGGATGAGATTTGAAAACCTGAGAGCTTAAAGGTGGAAGACAGTGTAATATGCAAAACGGAAATTACTAATAAGACATTTTGCATGAGTTAATAAGAGTGAATAGTTAAGTGCATTGTATGTAACACAGGAGGGAGGGCGGACGGTGAAAAATTGACAAGTCAGAAAATGAAAGATGCAGGAAACTAAAATGGAGTGAAGAAAGGAATAGTTACTATGAATAAATGCTGAGGTGGAAGGAATTAATGTTAATTAAGGCCAGGTGGGTGGTGAGAACCAAGGACATGTTGTAGTGCTAGTTCCCACCTGCAAAGTTTTGAGAAACTTGTGTCTGGGGAACGAGTCCACGTGGCACATATGGTGAAGGAGTCACTGAGATCATGACTGTCATGTTGTACATCATGCTCTACAACAGGATATTGTGTGTTGCCTGTATACACTCTCTCCCTAAGCCCATTCATCCTGACTGATGACTGGGTGATAGTCATGCCAGTGTGAAAGGCCAGACAGTGTTTACATAGCAGCTGGTATATGACGTTTCCATGTCAAATATATTGTTTCACAGGTGGCTCACCCTTTCATAGCATATGTTTTTCCAGTTACAGGACTGGAGCAGGTGGTGATAGCAGGGTGCATAGGGCAAGTCTTGCAGAGCGGTCGGTTACAGGGGTAGGAGCCATAGGGTAGGGAGATGGGTGCAGAAGGAGTATAGGATCTGACAACAATGTTGCAGAGATTGGGAGGGTGACGAAAAGCTATCCTAGATGCAGTGGGCAAAATCTCATACAGAATGGATCTCATTTCAGTGCATGATTTTAGGAAGTCACGGCCTTGTCAAAGTAGCTGATGGATGCATTCAAGACCAGGATAATACTGGGTGACAAGTGGTATACTGTGAAGGTGTTTTCTGGAGGTATCAGCAGTCCCAGCATTGGATGTGATGGCCTGGGAAATCTGCTTTTGAACTAGGCTATTGGGAAAATTACATCCTGTGAAGGCTGAAGTGAGAGTGGTGGTGCGTTGCTGTACAGAGTCTGCATCCAGACAAATACTTTTGCCTCAGATGCCAAGGCTGTATGGGAGGGAACATTTGACATGGAAATGATGGCAATTGTCAAACTGTAAGTACTGTTGTCTGTTATTAGGTTTGATGTGGACGGAAGTGTGTAGCTGGCCTTTGGTGAGGATGAGATCAGCATCAAGGAAAGTAGGTAATGCAATTAATCCAGGGGAGGAGAGTGCCTTGGATGAGAGGTTGAGAACACTGTATTGTTGTGACTAGTTCTTGTGATTATGAATTATTACTGGGATGGGAGGCAGTGATGAAGGCTGAGATGTTAAGGAGGTTGGCCAAGCTCGGCTTGTAGAAGAGGAGTTGTGGTTGATGGTGTGGCTGTTTGTGGAGCTGCAGAGGGACAGGAAGGGAAACACCACTGTTGAAGTTGTTTAGGAGAAGTTGGGATGGCTTTTTTAGGTGAAGTTGGACATTTTGTTGCTGTTTGAAGTTGGCTTGGTGGATGATACCATGCAAGGAAACATGAGGGGCAGTCTTGCACACACATTGACAATTTGTTGGGACCATAATAGTTTGCTATATATGTGCACACCTAAGAATTTACATTCATCACAGATTTTCCATAATATATTACTGTCTTGAGAATAAATACAATTTTGCAAATCTCCAATTCTGAAGGAAATTATGTTTGTTTTTTTACGTTGACTTAGATGTCATTATTTTCAGGCTTTGACTTTCCGATATCTACCAAATTTTTTATCTCTATGCCCAGATTAAACATATCATTTACCACACAAAAGCCTGAAGTGTCATTTGCATACACTGAAATGAATGATCATTTTTAAATGTATTTGGGAAGTCACTGATATAGCATATAAAATTGCATGGACCAATTATTGATCCTTGAGTGACACTGAATTTAATATTCCTTACCTTTGATGTGTAACTTTTTAATGTTCCTCCATTATTGTGTGTGATTGTGGTACACTATCTTCAGTTTTTGAAATAGGATGTAGTAAGATGTAAAAGGTTTCTACTGATGCCATATCTAGCCAATTTTGACAGGACTACATCAGGATCAATCCTATCAAAAGCCTTTGATAGATCAAGGAAACTCCCGCTATTAGCATGCCTTTATTGATTTTGTCAAGAACTTTGAGCATAAATTCCAGTGCTGCTGTCATGGCACTTGATCACTCCTAAACCCATGCTGAAAATCTCCAAGGAGTTTATGCTTAATATTATGCTGTAACATATATTTCAGAATTATTTTTATATTTACATCTGTACTCTGCAAATAGCCCTAAGTTGTATGGTAGAGGGTACATCCCACTGTACCAGTTATTAGGGCTTCTTCCTGTTCCATCCATGTATGGAGCATGGGAAGACAGATTCTTTGAATGCATCTGTGCATGCAGTAATTATTCAGATCTTATCCTCATGATCCCTATTTCAATGACACATCCTAGACTAATCATTTAAAGCTGGTTATTGAAACTTTGTTAATAGACTCTCTTGGGATAGTTTATGACCCTCTTCAAGAGTCTTCCAGTCTAGTTCCTTCAGTATCTCTGTGACACTCTCCCAGAGATTAAACAAACCTGTGAGCATTCATGCTGCCCTTTTCTGTTTATGTTCAATAACCCATGGCAGTCCTATCTAGTACATGTCCCACACACTTGAACTTTCAGATAGTACTTCATTATAAATAACTGCATCACCTGCAAAAATTCTGATTCTACTTTTAATATTGTCTGCAAGGTCATTAATATGTGACATGAACAGCAAAGGTCCCTACACAATTCCCTGGGACACACCAGAAGTTACTTATGCATCTGATGATGACTTTCTATCCAAGATAATACGGTGCATCCTCCCTACTAAAAAGTCCTCAATCCAGTCATAAATTTCACTTGATACTCCATGTGGTGATACTTTTGACATTAAGCGTAGGTGTGGTACTGAGTCAAATGCTTTTTGGAAATCAAGAAATACAGCATGTACCTGATGGACTTGATCTGAAGCTTTCAGTCTGTTGTGAGAAAAAAGTGCGAGTTGGGTTTCACGTGATTGATGTTTTTAAAATCCATGCTGGTTGGCATTGAGGAGGTCATTCTGTTCAAGATACCTTATTATGTTTGAGCCCAGAATATCTTCTAAGATTGTACAACAAATTGATGTCAAGGATACTGGCTGCTAGTTTTGTGGATTACTTCTACTACCCTTCTTGTAGGCGGGTGTGATCTGTGCCTTTTTCCAAGAAGTGCACATGTTTTTTTGTTTGAGGGATCTATCATAGTGAGAGGAGGCATAATTCAGTCGCAGATTATTGTTAGAAGAGGAGGTAACTCAGGCACAAATTCAGTATAGAATCTGACAGGGATTCCTTTAGGTGCCAGAGCTTTGCTCAATTTTAATGATTTCATCTGTTTGTCAACACCACTGACACTAGTACTTATTTCATTCATCTTTTCAGTGACACAAGGATTAAATTGGTGCAATTTTCCTGGGTTTTCCTTTGAAAATGGACTTCAGCATTTCAGTTTTTGCTTTCCTACTGTCAATTTCAGTCCTTGTCTTATCCACTGTGGACTGGAGTAAGACTGTTGATAGTTTTAATAAATATGGGCAATCCAATATCTATATTTATAAAAATATCATTATTGGCCCTTGATATACCGAAAAGAAATTACCAGTCTATTGAAGGAAAAAAATATCGATGTACTGAACTATAAAAGTATTGGCTGCACATAGTAAATATGCTGCCAGTTTTATGGATGTAAATTTAAGTAATGATTTGTTATTAGATATTCTGTACATCAACATGCTATCAGCCTGCTTATCCTCCTAGAGCAAGTGCTAATAATGGTAACTGCATGTAAGTGGCACAATAAAAGATGTCTGATGATTCCATTGTTTGGTTTCATAACATATCTACTTTGTCCAGAACACTTCATGGCACCAGCGACCTAGCATTTGTAGTATCAAAATTGCATGGTAAAGTTAAACGTTGCAGTTTCCGTTGATAGCACTGGGTATTGATTATGTCTGCATTTCCCCTCATGCACCTCCGACCACCACAAAGACCAATCTTGTCATTTAGATTTTCATTTATCTTTTCAGCAACTGTTTTTGAAGACTGCCAATGTAAAGAAAAAAATGGTTCAAATGGCTCTGAGCACTATGGGACTTAAAATCTGAGGTCATCAGTCCCCTAGAACTTATAACTACTTAAACCTAACTAACCTAAGGACATCACACACATCCATGCCCGAGGCAGGATTTGAACCTGTGACTGTAGCAGTTGCGCGGTTCTGGGCTGAAACGCCTAGAACTGCATGGCCACCTCACACAGTGAAAGTAAAATTATATTCTACTACAATTTCAAATGCATAATTTCATAAGAACAATTCCAAATATTTACCAAAAACTGCTAAAAAAATATAAAGTAAAATAAAAATATCTGTAGTTGATATAGCCATTTCTGTATTCATATTTGGGGGGGAAATAGATCATCAATATATATCAATATATTTTGGGAAAAATATTGATATATCTGTATTTTCACAATGGCCCTAGGCTGGATACTAACTTGAATGCCACTAACAGCCGTTATGTGTGACCAGAATTTCTTTGCATTCTGTGAAAGATCACTTGACAATATTCTGGTATGGTGGTCATTGAAGGCATATGCATTGCTCTCTTGACAGCCAAATCTGTTTCATTCAGCATATCTTGGTCTACAGCCCTACGCTTTGTTTTACACCTATTTTTTCAGTTAACTTACTAAAAACGGAAGTTAAAATGAGTGGTCTGTAATTTTCTACTATTTGTTTATCACCTTTTTTGTTGAGAGGTTCAATAGTGGCTAATTTTAATATATTAGGCAATACTTGTTCTTTTGAGACACTATTTATTAGATGCATCAGTGAATATTCTAAGTTACGTTGGCATTTTTTAAGGAAAAATGGGGAAATTTCATCCCAGCCAGCAAATTTTATTGTTTTTGCGTTCTATGATGAGCTGCAAAATATCTTTGAGTTCAGCTGCAGGCAGTTGATCTAGTTTAGAGTTGACCTCAGCATGATTTCCAACATGTACATTATCTGTAGTACAAAAGTCAGTTTGTATGAAGTAATCATTAAAAATGTTACTTATCTCCTGACAATTGGTGACAATTTTGTTATTAGATATCTGTATGTTGATGTTATCTTTTAGTTTTGTTTTATTGTCTCTTATTTTGCTTATAGTGATAAGAAGTGCAATAGTATCGAAGGAAATCGACGGAGATCCGAAATGTGAAATAATTTGGGTGAAGGTTAAAGCAGGCTCAGACATGGTAACTGGATGTCTCTATAGCCCCCTGGCTCAGCAGCTGTTGTGGCTGAGCACCTGAAGGATAATTTGGAAAATATTTAGAGTAGATTTCCCCACCATGTTATAGTTCTGGGTGGAGATTTTAATTTGCCGGATATAGACTGGGAGACTCAAACATTCATAATGGGTGGCAGGGACAAAGAATCCAGTGAAATTTTTTTAAGTGCTTTATCTGAAAACTACCTTGAGCAGTTAAACAGAGAACCGACTCATGGCGATAACATATTAGACCTTCTGGTGACAAACAGACCCGAACTATTTGAAACAGTTAACACAGAACAGGGAATCAATGATCATAAAGCAGTTACTACATCGATGATTTCAGCCATAAATAGAAATATTAAAAAAGGTAGGAAGATTTTTCTGTTTAGCAAAAGTGACAAAAAGCAGATTACAGAGTACCTGATGGCTCAACACAAAAGTTTTGTCTCAAGTACAGATAGTGTTGAGGATCAGTGGACAAAGTTCAAAACTATCGTACAATATGTGTTAGATGAGTATGTGCCAAGCAAGATCGTAAGAGGTGGAAAAGAGCCACCGTGGTACAACAACCGAGTTAGGAAACTGCTGCGGAAGCAAAGGGAACTTCACAGCAAACATAAACATTGCCAAAGCCTTGCAGACAAACAAAAATTACACGAAGCGAAATGTAGTGTGAGGAGGGCTATGCGAGAGGCGTTCAATGAATTCGAAAGTAAAGTTCTATGTACTGACTTGGCAGAAAATCCTAAGAAATTTTGGTCATATGTCAAAGCGGTAAGTGGGTCAAAACAAAATGTCCAGACACTCTGTGACCAAAATGGTACTGAAACAGAGGATGACAGACTAAAGGCTGAAATTCTAAATGTCTTCTTACAAAGCTGTTTCACAGAGGAAGACTGACTGTAGTTCCTTCTCTAGATTGTCGCACAGATGACAAAATGGTAGATACCGAAATAGACGACAGAGGGATAGAGAAACAATTAAAATCGCTCAAAAGAGGAAAGGCTGCTGGACCTGATGGGATACCAGTTCGATTTTACACAGAGTACACGAAGGAACTTGCCCCCCTTCTTGCAGCGGTGTACCGTAGGTCTCTAGAAGAGCATAGCGTTTCAAAGGATTGGAAAAGGGCACAGGTCATCCCCGTTTTCAAGAAGGGATGTCGAACAGATATCCAGAACTATAGACCTATATCTCTAACGTTGATAAGTTGTAGAATTTTGGAATACGTATTATGTTAGAGTATAATGACTTTTCTGGAGACTAGAAATCTACTCTGTAGGAATCAGCATGGGTTTCGAAAAAGACGGTCGTGTGAAACCCAGCTCGTGCTATTCGTCCACGAGACTCAGAGGGCCATAGACATGGGTTCACAGGTAGATGCCGTGTTTCTTGACTTCCGCAAGGCGTTCAATACAGTTCCCCTCAGTCGTTTAATGAACAAAGTAAGAGCATATGGACTATCAGACCAGTTGTGTGATTGGATTGAAGAGCTCCTAGATAACAGAATGCAGCATGTCATTCTCAATGGAGAGAAGTCTTCCGAAGTAAGAGTGATTTCAGGTGTGCCACAGGGGAGTGTCATAGGACCGTTGCTATTCACAATATACATAAATGACCCTGTGGATGACATCGGAAGTTCACTGAGGCTTTTTGCAGATGATGCTGTGGTGTATCGAAGGTTGTAACAATGGAAAATTGTACTGAAATGCAGGTGGATCTGCAGCGAATTGACGCATGGTGCAGGGAATGGCAATTGAATCTCAATGTAGACAAGTGTAATGTGCTGCGAATACATAGAAAGATAGTTCCCTTATCATTTAGCTACAAAATAGCAGGTCAGCAACTGAAAGCAGTTAATTCCATACATTATCTGGGAGTACGCATTAGGAGTGATTTAAAATGGAATGATCATATAAAGTTGATCGTCAGTACAGCAGATGCCAGACTGAGATTCATTGGAAGAATCCTAAGGAAATACAATCCGAAAACAAAGGAAGTAGGTTACAGTACACTTGTTCACCCACTGCTTGAATACTGCTCAGCAGTGTGGGATCCGTACCACATAGGGTTGATAGAAGAGATAGAGAAGATCCAACGGAGAACAGCACGCTTCGTTACAGGATCATTTAGTAATCGCGAAAGCGTTATGGAGATGATAGATAAACTCCAGTGGAAGACTCTGCAGGAGAGGCGCTCAGCAGCTCAATACGGGCTTTTGTTAAAGTTTTGAGAACATACCTTCACCGAAGAGTCAAGCAGTATATTGCTCCCTCCTACGTATATCTCGCGAAGAGACCATGAGGATAAAATCAGAGAGATTAGAGTCCACACAGAAGCATACTGACAATCCTTCTTTCCACGAACAATATGGGACTGGAATAGAAGGGAGAACCGATAGAGGTACTCAGGGTACCCTCCGCCACACACCGTCACGTGGCTTGCGGAGTATGCATGTAGATGTAGATGTACTGTTGATCAGCAGGTCTTTGAGGCATAATCTGAATTTTGTATTTTTGGGTTAATCTTTTTCAGCCTTCTATCTTTTATCAAATTCCACAGGTCTTGACTGTAGTTCCTTATTCTTATTTACATTTATCTTCCTTATAGGAATAGACTTATTTAGATGAAAAGAAAATGTATCTAGGAAGGCATCCCATTTATTATTTACTCGTTGGGCTTGTATACTAAATGCCTAGATCCCTGACAAGCTCTCTCTCAGTTTAGCATTATTGATAACAGAGAGAGTTCTTGTATATTAATAAATACTTTTTAGTTTTATACAAGGAGCTCCCTTTAGTACTTATGGTTTGCCTAGGCGGTCAGAGGTGTGACCATTTACAACAGCAGCTATAACAATATTTTCACAGTTGGTAATAACATGGCCTATAGAGCTTATACTAGTTGGTGTGTGATTCTAGTTGGTATGTCTCCTAACAGATCTTTTAAAGCATTTGCTTTCTTGCAAATCATATAAAGTGTTAAAATTAATATCTACCAATAGCAAAATATTTATATGTTTCTCTTTAGACATTAGTTTAAAAAAACTGTATGAAGGGAATTCAGAAATAATTCAACATTTTGGTGGTCTATACAATGCTATGATAAAGTATACAACAGATAAGAATTTCATCTTAGTAGCAACAATTTCATAGTGCAAATCAGAAGAATACTCTTTTACCCAGCATATATTTTCAGAAGCTTCTGTTAAGTTATTTGTTCTTAGGTATTCAGCCATTCCTCCACTTTTATGGCAAGTACAACAGTAACAACAAGATAAGGAGTAATTCTCAATATTAAACATGTGCATGCTATCTGCAGATTTTGATGTACACTGACAACAAGTATGTGGAGCACAATGTCTGTAAAATAGTGCTCTAAAATATCTGTTTTATTACCTAGTCCCTGTACATTATAATGCAGAAAAGAAAGATTTCTTTATTCAGATACATTTTGTGCATGTGTATCCCTCCTACTATGTATGATTTCCCTCATTTTTTAAAATGTTGCAAATATCAATAATCATCTTACTAAAAGTCTTGGAGCGTAACCTATTTAAGTGAATGCCATTTTTTCTCAGAAAATTGTTGCTTAAAAATCTATTTAGATTATTACAGATCTCTTGAATATCCTCACTATGTATGTATCACTCACAGAACTGCAAATTATTCTGCTGATTACTATTCTGCAAGACCTGTATAGGTTTCTTGCAACTGGATTATTTTTCTAGCTCCAATGACAATGTCTTCTTGGTGGTACTATGTAGTGATTTTGTTCCTTTTTGTGCTTCATCTGCACTGATTTGAATTTCAAATACTGTTTAAGTGTTGATTTAATTGATGGATCCTGATCCCAGAATGAACGTAATTCTTGAATGTTCCACAGCATAATTTTTTAGAAGTGAGAAATTCATCATCATTTGCCTTTTCAGTACTGTGATGACTATTTCATTTTTTCCTGTATGTAATGTTGTTCCAATGATATTTGTTTTTGGATTAAGTGTTTCCACTTTGTGCTTCTTCACAAACAGTGGATCTTAAAGGTTCAGAAAATTAGATATCGTCACTTCATGAGGTTTTCACTGTTAAGTTTGCGTACCATATTCTTGCTTCTTTTTAGGAAAGATTTTTCGCTGAGAGTAGTAGGCTAGTTTTGCTATTCAGGCAATGAAATAACTGATGATGGTAGTAGATGGAAGTAGAGAGGCTATAAAATGTAGAATGGGAATGGCAAGGAAAATGTTTATGGAGAAGAGGAATTTTTTAATATCTAATATCAAGTTAACTTTTAGGAAATCTTTTCTGAACGTAGCCTTCTACAGAAGTGAAACCTGGATGATAAGCACTTTGGGCAATGAAAGAATTGAAGCTTTGGAAATGTGTTCCTACAGAAGATTGGTAAAGATTAGATGGGGAGATCACATAACTAATGAGGAGGTACTGAGTAGGGTTCAGGAAAAAAGAAATCTGTGGTGTAACCTGACTAAAAGAGGGGATCAGTTGATAAGATATGTTCTGAGACATCAAGGAATCATAAATTTAGTCTTCAAAGGAATTATGGAGAATAAGAACTGTAGGGAGTCCAATAGATCAGTATAGCAAGCAGGTTCAAATGAACGTGGGTTGCAGCAGTTTTCCAGAGATGAAGAGGCTTGCACAGGCTAGAGTAATGTGGAGAGCTCCATTAAACCAGTCTTCAGAAAGAAGATAACAACAACAACAATAATGAGATTTATCTTTAAGTCTGATGGTATGTCTCCAGTCTCGTAGGTCCCACAAATGAACTTGAATAGTCATTTCATTGCCACTTCCCCCAATGATTTTGAAAACTTTGATGGAATGTTATCTATCCTTTCTGTCTTATTTGATCACAAGTCTTCAAAATCTCCATTTAACTATGACTCTACAACTGGGTCCCCTACACCTCCCTTATTAATTCCCATTTTTCTTATGTGACATCATCAGGTAAATCCTCCCCTTTGTGATTGCCTTCAGTATACTCTTTCCAACTATCCACTGTATCCTCTACATTTAAAAATGGAATTTCCACTGACTTTAAATGTTGCCAATCTTGCTTTTAATTTCACAAAAAGGTGCTTTAACTTTTCTATATGTTATATTATTTCTTTCAGTGGCCATGTCTTCCTTGATTCTTCACATTTTTCCTGTAGCTATTTTGTCTTGTCTTTGAAGTATTTCTTCTCTTACTCAAGTGTTCTTCACAGATGTCCTCCTCATACCTACAACAGTCTGTCCAACTTCTGTGATCGCCCTTTTTAGGGATGTTCATACCTCTTTCAGTTGTATTTACAACTGTGGCATTCATCACAGTGGCTACACCCTAAGAGAACTTCAAATGCATCTCATCATCCCTCAGTATTTCAGCAGCCCACTTCTTTCCACATTTATTCCTCTAGACCATTCTCTCAAAATTCAGCCTACTCTTTATCATTATTAAATTGTGATCTCTTGGACTGGAATGCTCTTTTCACCAGTGCTAATCTCATTTTTATGTTCTTGCTCCATCTATCTTGGGTTATTTTACTGCCCAGGTAGCACAATTCCTCAACTTCACCTATTTTGTGATCACCAATGCTGATGTTAAGTTTCTTGCTGTTCTCATTTCAGTTAATTCTCATTACTTTTGTCTTTCTTCAGTTTACTCTCAATCTGTAGTCTATACTAATTAGACTGTTCATTTCATTCAGCAGATCCTGCAGTTCTTCTTGACTTTCATTGAGGATAGCAACGTCATCAGTGAATATTATCATTGATATCCTTTCACCTTGGATTTTAGTTACACTCTTGAACATTTCTTTTTCTTTTTTTTTCCATCACTGCCTCTTCAATGTGCAGGTTGAATAGAAGGGGCAGAAGACTACATTCCTGTCTTATACCCTTTTTAATATGAGGATATTGTTCTCGGTCTTCCACTCTTGTTGTTCTCTCCTGGCTCTTGTACATATTGTATATTACCTCTCTTTACCTATAGCTTACTATTATTTATCTTCGAATTTGAACATATGGCACCATTTGACATTGTTAAAGGCTTTTTCCAGGTCAACAACTCTTAAGAAGGTGTGCGGATTTTTGTTTAGTCTTGCTTCCATTATCAAGTGCAACTTCAGAACTGCCTCTCTGGTGCCTTTACCTTTCCTAAAGCCAAACTGGTAATCACCTAACACATCCTCACTTTTCTTTTCCATTCTTCTGTACATTGGTTTTGTCAGCAACTTGGACGCATGAGCTGCTAATCTGACTGTGTGATAATTCTCACACTTGTTGGCTCTTGCAATCTTCAGAATTGCATGGATGATGTTTTTCCGGAAGTCCCATCATATGTCACCAGACTCATACATTATCTAAACCAGAGTGAATAGTCATTTTCTTGCCACTGCCCCCAATGGTTTTAAAAATTCTGATGAAATGTTGTCAGTCCCTTCTGCTAAATTCATCTTAAGTCTCTCGAAGCTCTTTTAATGTCTGACTCTAATACCTGATCTTCTATCTCTTCTATATCAACTCCTGTTTCATGTCATGTCATCAGACAAGTCTTCCCTCTCACAAAAGCCTTCAATGTACCCTTCCCATGTATCTGCTCTCTCCTCTGCATTTAACAGTGGAATTCCCATTGCACACTTAATGTTATCACTCTTGCTTTTCATTTCATCAAAAGTTATCTTGATTTATCTGTTGGCTGGCAGTGAGGCAGTCCTTCTGGCAACCATTTCTTTTTTGTTTTTTCACATTTTTCATACAGCTATTTCATCTTAACTTTCCAGCACATCATATTTATTTCATTCCTAAGTGACTTGTACTTTTGTATTCCTGAATTTCACTGAAAATTTTTGTACTTCCTTCTTTCATCGATCAGCTGGAGTATTTCTTTTGTTATCCATGGTTGCTTTGCAGTTCCCTTCTTTGTACCAATGTTTTTGTTTCCAGCTACAGTGATTGCCCTTTTTAGATATGTCCTTTCCTCTTCAGCTGAACTGCCTACTGAGCTATTTCTTATTGTAATATCTACAGCCTCAGAGAACTTCAAGCATATCTTTTATTCCTTAGTACTTCCATATCCCTCTTCTTTGTGCATTGATTCTTCCTGACTTCAGCATACATTTTGTCATTACTAAATTGTGATATGTGTCTATATCTGTTCCTGGGTATACCTTACAATCCAGTATATGATTTCAGAATCTCTGTCTGACCATGATGAAATGTAACTGAAATCTTTCAGTACTGGCCTTTTCCCAGTATACCTCTTACCATATCTTGTGTCTTATCTCAGTGTACCTCTTCCTTTTATGAATCTTGAACACAGTAATCACTGTTACTAGCTGAAATTTATTGTAAAACTCAATTAGTCATTCTCCTCTCTCATTCCTACTACCAAGCCCATATTCACCAGTAACCATTTCTTCTATTTCTTCCCCTACAAATGACTTTTAGATTTTCATCTCCCTTTACATACATATCCATTCAGCATCCTCATGTACTTTCTCTGTCTCTTCATCTTCAGCTTGCGACGTTGATATCTATACTCGAACTATTGTTTTCGGTATTGGTTCACTGTTGATTCTGATGAGAACAACCCTATCACTGAATTGTTCAAACTAACTCACTCTCTGCCCTACCTTTCTAATCATAATGAATTCTACTTCTGTTCTATCATTTTCTGATGTTTCGATGTTACTCAATACCGATCTGACTAGAAATCCTTTTCTTTCTTCCATTTCACTTTTCAGATTTTCTAGCTTCCCTACCACATTCAAGCTTCTGACATTCCATACCCTGGCTCATTAAACGTTATCATTTCATTGGTTATTCAATATTTTTATCATGGCCATCTCCACTTTGGCAGCCTCTCTTGGAGACCTGCATGAGGAACTAGTCTGGAATCTTTTGCCAATGGAGAGACTACCATGACACTTTTTCAATTACAGGCCACA
The DNA here is from genome assembly GCF_021461395.2 of Schistocerca americana. Classification (NCBI taxonomy): domain Eukaryota; kingdom Metazoa; phylum Arthropoda; class Insecta; order Orthoptera; family Acrididae; genus Schistocerca; species Schistocerca americana. The sequence continues at coordinate 445,294,350 of NC_060120.1, read as the reverse complement.
TGTGCTGTGGATACAAGTTAGGTGTCTTTTAATGCAGTGGTTTCCATTGCCTTCTGCATCCTAATGCCGCTTATCATTGCTGAGTCTTCCAGCTTAATGGGAAATTTCCCATCCTAAGGGCAAGGGAGTGCCCTGAACATCTGTTTGCTCCTCTGTTCTCTTTGACAGGGCCATAGGCTGATTGAGGATGACTTCTTATGCCAGAAGTCTTCAGCCACCAATGCTGATGATTTGCATTCAAAACAAAGGCCTTGATTTGAGGAAGAAATTTTTGAGAATGTACAGTTGGAGCACAGTATTGTACGGCAGTGAGTTATAGACTAGGGCACAACCATAAAAGATGGAAATTGAAGCATCTGGGATGTGTTGCTGCAAAAGGATTTTGAAAATTAGTTGGGCAGATAAGATAAGGAATGAGGTGTTTCTCAAGGAAGGAACATATGGAAAATAGTGAGAAGCAGAAGGGACAGGTTGGTAGGTGTTTTGTTAAGACATCTGGGAATAACTTTCATGGTACTAGACTGAAGTAAATGAAAAGCAGTTGAGGGTGAGGGCACCACAAAAGGAAATAAATCAGGATTTAGTCTAGAACCTGATGACACTGGTGGGCTTGATACAGCCTGAGAATCAATTTGCCTTTCTGGGATGATATCTTCATCCAAGGTGTAAGCAGATGAAGTGAGAACAGTTCATGAGAAATGATTTCTCAAATTTCTGCATCAATGGATGGTGATCTTGATCAGCTTCCTCACTCACATCATTCCAGATGTACTGTAAGATGCTTCGATTTTAGATGTCTCTTTAGGTTTGATGATGAGCCAGAAGCTATGGAAATTTATCTGCTGATAGTAGCATCATTTTCCTTTTTCTTCCGTTTTGGTAAAATGGCACCAAACATTGCTCATAATTCTTCTAGGCAAAAGCGATGTGGATGACATATTGTTCTGCGGCATTGAGAAGTACATTGGTAAAATTGCAATATTTATTATTAACACAGCCATTTTAAACTATGAAAGCTTAAAGCAAGAACAAATATACATACAGCACATTTTATAATTATAAGTTATAGAGTAGAATGTAGACCATTGTAATCTATGAAACCTAGACCCACAATCATGAAGTTTGTATCATATACGAAAATGTCTGAAATAGTCATAGTAATTAAGAAACTTGTGAAGACAAGCCTGATAATATTGAGGATTTCACTGCTGAAAGATAAAAATTTTGAATAATGTGTTATCTGAATTTGGGCTCCATAGCATGTGAACAAGAGATGGCAGGATAATGGTGCAGATAAAGGCTGGAAAAAAGCAGTGCAAACGAACTCTAAAGCCCATGCTTTACGAGCTACAAACTTATCTACTATTGCAGCCACTAATTATACCAGTGTATCTGTATCAGTTGGCCATCTCTTTCAACTCATTTCAATGAACTCCACTACATATTTCAGAATATCAACATTGATGTCTTTCTTTTAACAAATATGGACTTCTGGCTCAAGCCCAGCATGCTCTTCAGTTCTCTAAATATAGACTCCACTGTCCTAAGACACCACAGAACTAGCAGATGAGCAGGTGGAGTAGTGGCACACAAACACTTTGACTTACTACTGATCATGAAGACAAACAGGTCAAATATATGTTCGTAAATATCAAATCCATTAAGAAAATTTGTCTGATGTGCTTCTTCTACAGACCTCCGAAAGTAGGCAGGATAGCCTGTTTCAAAACTGGCCTTGCAAAATTTGATTCAACTTAGAAGCAAACAAATAATACTAGGAACACTAACATAAATAATCTGGCCCTTCCCTGTGAAATTCAAGTGTGTAGTTTCTTCTTCAAATGAAACAGTATTTCAGCTTGCACCAACCCACAATGCAGCCCATAGTCAGGCTCCCATACATATATTTTTTGCCACAAAATCCACAAGCAATGAAATTTATACCTGGAATATCAGTTCACAATATCATATTCATGACATACTCTCTAAAATACACAAGGAATAAACTGTGGTAACATACAAAGACTTTAAGTGTACCAGTATACCTGAACTCAGAGCGGTGGCACAAGAGATAATTTAGGAGATGACTTTCATATCATTACTGGATGTGAAAGACCAACTATATGGATTTACTGTCAAACTAACTCTATTACACAATAAATATGCTGCCCAAAGACTAGAAACCTGAAGTGAAAACCTGCACCTTGACTAGCGTAAGAGCTAAAGCAGTTCATGAATCTCAGACACACTCCACCTCAGACTTACAAACAACCTTCTACCCTCAAAAATAAAATTGATTACAAGCAGAAAGCAGAGTCAATCAATCTGAGAGAAACAATGACTAATACATGCCAATACATTAATCTAAATTATAAAGACCAGATGCTCTATGGAAAAGCATGTGTGATCTAGGGAAGAGAAGGAAAAGTACAAGCTGCAGCTGATCCCATTGTCTCAACCAAGAAACTAAACCAGTACTTGACTTTTGCAATAACCTTCATTGAACCGTAAACAAAATGTAGACTTACTGATTATTTCACAGAGGTAAATGATTGTAGTCACAAAAAATTCTTTGTTGAGGTGATAATGCTGTTGAAAAATCTTTCAGCTCAGCATTTACCCTACAGGACAGTGTTGCAGTCCAAATGAGAAGGCTTATTGTTGACCTACTACTGCTCATAATAACTACTGCTCTCTAAACCTTGAGGCTCTTGCCTGGACAACACAGCAAAAACGATCGTTCCCATCCAAATGCAAACACTAGAGATCCGATTGCTAGGAAGAGTAGCTGGATATGCTCTTTTTGATGAGGCAGTGAACCTAGACATCAGAAAATAACTTAGAGCGAAAAACTTAAATGAGCAGACTGAAGAATATGGAAACAATTGGAAGGATTACGTCTTGAGAATGGAAGGTGTCAGATTACCAAGATTGGTGATAATTATTACCCAGTGCACAGAAAATATTTAGGAAGACCAAGGAGAATAAACAATTTCAACCCAGAAGGTGCAACAGGCAAATGCTTAATACGTGCAGAGAGAAGGAGAATATATATCATATTCAAAACATTGTGATTTTTTAAGTAACTGTGATTTTAATAAGCTTTGTAATTACATATAAAACTCTTGTCTGATGTAAGAGGACTCCTGAAGGCATTCATCTGTTCATGTTAAATGAATAAATAAAAAATTAAACATAATTTACAGATTGTTCCAGAATTACTGTCAATATTCAGGGATATGACAGGAACGGTCATTTGAAGCAGAAAACTTCATGTGGACATATGCACTATTTTGAATGGTTTCCAAGATGGAATATATTTAATGTACATTGTTATTTATTTTCTTTATTGTTCATCACACTGTCATTGTTTACAATGTACCATAGTACTGTAGAACTAGTTGAGACAAATGTTTGATATAGAACCTGTTCTATCAAGTTGGGAAATTACTGCAAACTGGCATATCTACACCTCAATGCATGTACATTATGCAAGACTTTCCATATTCTCTTACTCTCTTCATGCAACCTGTAAGTTCTCAAGAAAAAATGAATTGGACCTTTTTAAAGGAAATTTAATGTAGTTTAATTTTGTACTGCAACAAGTTTTTTCAAGAGGCTGTGGATTTCATGTCATTCAAAAACAAACATACAAAAGTAACTTTACCTATGTTCCATCTCAGAAACCATTTGGAATAGGGCATACATCCATATTTAGTTTTTTTCTCCAAATGACCGTTCCTGTCTTATCTCTGAATATTGACCATTTTCTCTTGAGACAACCTTTATACATGGACAGTCATGTATGTTAAAATAATTATGTGCTTTACATACTGTTATATTTAGTACTCTATCCACCAAAAGTAATTAAAACCTGCATAAAGGCCATGAACATACCAACAACAGTAACTATAAATGCAACAGACATAGAAGAAGACATAAGAATACACTTAACAAGAGGGGACTACCTTGCAATCTGATCTATAAGAGTGGTGGGGGAGGAATGAGCTAGTGAGCTATCTTACGATCAGGTCCCTGAGAGTGCTGGGGAGCAGTGAGCTAGTGAACACGCACACAACAAGAAAACAGACAGCAACAACACAAGAAGATGATGATTATAAAAAATCAAATAAGGATACAAAGAATAAAGAGCTGAACGCGGATGGAGAGATGCTCAGTCAAGAAAGCATGTTGCAAACTCTATCACCGTGCCAAGACCGCAGAGAACAGAGTGACACCTCAAGTTGTCATGTGGTCTGCTCCATGCAATCTTGTCCATGAGAGTGGGGAGAGCAGAGAACTACTTTGCAATCTGATCAATAAGAGTGGTGGGGGAGGAATGAGCTAGTGAGCTATCTTGCGATCAGGTCCCTGAGAGTGGTGGGGAGCAGTGAGCTAGTGAGATGGCTTATGGTCTGATTGGTGAGAGTGGTGGGGAGTGCTGAGCTGTTGGGAGGGAAGTGATGCCTGAGTCGCTTTGTGATATGCTCTGACTGCAGCTTTTGTGCTCACTGGTAACACATTCCTAGTGTGATGCTAAGTCAAAGGATAAGAAGTAACAACTCACTCAAAAGTATGTAAATGTTTATTGAGCTTCTGAAATTTGAGATATTCTTTTGAAATCAAGAGTGGAGACATGATGCTCAAGGTGTTTTCTGCCTTAATGTATAGTACCGAAGCACCTCTGGCTCATGTGCCTCAGTAGCTGCACGGTCAACACAGTGGGTTATAAAGCCAAGCGGCCCAAGTTTTATTCCTGGTTTGGTTGAAGGTTTTTCTTCCACTTGGCGGCTGGGTGTCATGTTATGCTTACTTTTATATTGTCATTATTAGTATTACTATTGTGATAGCTGAATGGTTACTGCTGGACAGCCAGTAAATCGAAAACAAAACAAAAAATCCTGGAGCTTTCTTCAGTTTCTGTTTTTATCATCATCATCATCATCATTTAAGACTGATTATGCCTTTCAGCGTTCAGTCTGGAGCATAGCCCCCTTATAAAATTCCTCCACGATCCCCTATTCAGTGCTAACATTGGTGCCTCTTCTGATGTTAAACCTATTACTTCAAAATCATTCTTAACCGAATCCAGGTACCTCTTCCTTGGTCTGCCCCGACTCCTCCTACCCTCTACTGCTGAACCCATGAGTCTCTTGGGTAACCTTGCTTCTCCCATGCGTGTAACATGACCCCACCATCTAAGCCTGTTCGCCCTGACTGCTACATCTATAGAGTTCATTCCCAGTTTTTCTTTGATTTCCTCATTGTGGACACCCTCCTGCCATTGTTCCCATCTACTAGTACCTGCAATCATCCTAGCTACTTTCATATCCGTAACCTCAACCTTGTTGATAAGGTAACCTGAATCCACCCAGCTTTTGCTCCCATACAACAAAGTTGGTCGAAAGATTGAACGGTGCACAGATAACTTAGTCTTGGTATTGACTTCCTTCTTGCAGAAGAGAGTAGATCGTAGCTGAGCGCTCACTGCATTAGCTTTGCTACACCTCGCTTCCAGTTCTTTCACTATGTTGCCATCCTGTGAGAATATGCATCCTAAGTACTTGAAACCGTCCATCTGTTCTAACTTTGTTCCTCCCATTTGGCACTCAATCCATTTATATTTCTTTCCCACTGACATTACTTTCGTTTTGGAGATGCTAATCTTCTTACCATAGTCCTTACATTTCTGATCTAGCTCTGAAATATTACTTTGCAAACTTTCAATCGAATCTGCCATCACAACTAAGTCATCCGCATATGCAAGACTGCTTATTTTGTGTTCACATATCTTAATCTCACCCAGCCAGTCTATTGTTTTCAACATATGATCCATAAATAATATGAACAACAGTGGAGACAGGTTGCAGCCTTGTCTTATCCCTGAAACTACTCTGAACCATGAACTCAATTTACCGTCAACTCTAACTGCTGCCTGACTATCCATGTAAAGACCTTTAATTGCTTGCAAAAGTTTGCCTCCTATTCCATAATCTCATAGAACAGACAATAACTTCCTCCTAGGAACCCAGTCATATGCCTTTTCTAGATCTATAATGCATAGATACAATTCCCTGTTCCACTCATAACACTTCTCCATTATTTGCCGTAAGCTAAAGATCTGGTCCTGACAACCTCTAAGAGGCCTAAACCCACACTGATTTTCATCCAATTGGTCCTCAACTAATACTCGCACTTTCCTTTCAACAATACCTGAGAACATTTTACCCACAACGCTGATTAAAGAGATACCTCTATAGTTGTTACAATCTTTTCTGTTTCCATGTTTAAAGATTGGTGTGATTACTGCTTTTGTCCAGTCTGATGGAACCTGTCCCGACCCCCAGGCCATTTCAATTATCCTGTGTAGCCATTTAAGACCTGACATTCCACTGTATTTGATGAGTTCCGACTTAATTTCATCCACCCCAGCCGCTTTATTGCACTGCAATCTATTGACCATTTTTTCCACTTCCTCAAATGTGATTCTATTTCCATCATCATTCCTATCCCATTCTACCTCGAAATCTGAAACATTACTGATCGCATTTTCACCTACATTGAGCAACTCTTCAAAATATTCCCTCCATCTGCCCAAGGCATCCACAGGATTCACCAGCAGTTTTCCTGACCTGTCCAAAATACTTGTCATTTCCTTCTTACCTCCCTTTCGAAGACTGCTAATTACACTCCAGAATGGTTTTCCAGCAGCTTGACCCATAGTCTCCAACCTGTTTCCAAAGTCTTCCCGCAATTTCTTCTTGGATGCTGCAATTATCTGTTTGGCTTTGTTTCATTCTTCAACATAATTTTCTCTGTCTACCTGGGTTCTGGTTTGTAGCCATTTTTGATACGCCTTCTTTTTCCTTTTACAGGCTGCCTTGACTGTATCATTCCACCAAGCTGTTTGCTTCATCCTACTTTTACACACTACTGTTCCAAGACATTCTTTAGCCACTTCTAGTACTGTGTCCCTGTACCTTGTCCATTCCTTTTCCAATGACTGTAATTGACTACATTCAACTAACTGGTACCTTTCTGAGATCGCTGTTATGTACTTGTGCCTGATTTCCTTATCCTGAAGTTTCTCCACTCTTATCCTCCTACATATGGACCTGACCTCCTGCACTTTCGGCCTCACAATCCCAATTTCACTGCAGATTAAATAATGATCAGTGTCATCAAAGAATCCCCTGAATACACGTGTGTCCCTCACAGCCTTCCTGAATTCCTGATCTGTTATTATATGGTCAATGACAGATCTGGTTCCCCTGCCTTCCCAAGTATACCGGTGAATGTTCTTATGTTTAAAAAAGGAGTTTCTGATTACTAAGCCCATACTGGCACAGAAATCCAAGAGTTGTTTCCCGTTCCTGTTGGCCTCCATATCCTCTCCAAATTTACCCATAACCTTTTCATACCCTTCTGTTCGATTTCCAATCCTGGCGTTAAAATCACCCATGAGCAGAACACTGTCCTTGTCCTTTACTCTAACAACTACATCACTGAGTGCCTCATAAAAACTATCCATCTTATCTTGATCTGTCCCTTCACAATGCGAATATACTGACACAATCCTAATTTTCTTGCTAGACACTGTCAAATCTATCCACATCAGTCGTTCGTTTACATACCTTATTGCAACTACGCTGGGTTCCATTTCTTTCCTGATGTAAAGCCCTACACCCCATTGTGCTATTCCTGCTTTGACTCCTGACAGGTAGACCTTGTATTCTCCCGCTTCCTCTTCTTTCTCACCCCTTACCCGAATATCACTAACAGCTAAAACGTCCAGCCCCATCTTACTTGCAGCCTCTGCCAGCTCTACCTTCTTCCCAGAGTAGCCCCCATTGATATTAATAGCTCCCCATCTCATTACCATTTGTTTGCCAAGTCGTATCTTTGGAGTCCCTGGTTTGTCAGTTAGAGGTGGGACTCCGTCACCTCCAAAGGTCCAAGGCATTTTGCTCTGATTGTTGCCAGCATCATATTGAAAGTACCAGGGAAGCAGGTTGCTAGCCTTACTTGCCCCGAGTCCCATTGGGTTTTACCCCTAATGGCTGAGGGACTAACCAGTGGATTTGGTAGTCTTTGCCATATGAGCACAAAGGTGAACACGACTCAGAATATGTCCGAGATGCCCAGCCTTATTCCAAAGTAACTGGTATCCCGACTGTCGGGACCACTTACTTGGCCACTCATACGTTGCCCGTGGTTCATGAACTAGGACATGACTACAGGAACCCACACCATGAACCACTGTTTTTATGGATGAGAAAAATTTCATGTACTAATCCACATGTGCACATGATCTATAACAAATTGTTTATAGCTTGGAAAACATTTTCTTAAGGATATGGGGTGGGATGCCGTTGCAGCAGCCTAGCACAGAATTTTTATCTTGCTCATTACAGCCACCTCAGATGCATTTTGATATCTGATGAACTAACATTCATTTTTTCTGAATCATCAAGCATCCGCTCTTTAGAAGGATCTGGCTTTTTGAATCAATTCAGGAGTAGACTGACCATCTCTAGTGGTACAGGGAAGGAGCTAGATGGCTCAGATAGTGAAGCAGCCATTGAAATCAAGTGTTTTGTTCGGCTGCATATTGTGCCACAGGATGGTCTACTTTGCCAATGCACCTGCCCATCTTTCCCTGCTCCCCTCCTTTTCCACTCCTTTTTTCCCCACCTCCCTGTCCCACAACTGCCTGATGCTGTGCTTGTTGGCATTATAGTCCCTGCACACTCTACCAGATACTATTCCTCTATCTCCCCATTCATACACTAGTGTCCCTTCCCCTTCCCCTCTCCCTCCAGATTGCTGCTTGTATTCCAGCCCAAGATGCTGGAGTTGGCGGGCACATGTGCATGAGGTACACTTCCTTGTGTGCAGGAATGGTGTGTGTTTCTCTTTTGTTGATGAAGGCTGTGGCTGAATGCTTTGTGTAAGTGTCTTTTAATTGTGACTGTCTGCAATTTAATGTGTCTTCTTTATGATAAGTAGCAATCTTTCTTTTCTACTTTGTTAATATTCCTACCTGGAGTTTCCATTGTTTGTTATTGCTGTACTGTGCAAGATTTGTCTCCATTACTTTTCCATTTCATACCTTTTTTATATGTAAACAGCATTTTGCAATAATTGTCTTTCTTCTGCCTATCACGGTGCATCTGATAGAGAACACAACTCACTGAGCATTGTTGGGTTACACTGGACACTCGTGCCAGTTTTTGTTATGCCGCCATCAGTTATTAGTGAAAAGTCTGGTTGGTTTCTTGCCGAACTGTAACGACTATTGTTAATTGTGATATAGGTATATTTTTACATTCTGATTGATAAAGCTATTGACATTATATAGGTATAGAAAAGTACCCATCCGTTTAATGATGGAGAGTTTTTGACCATATCCCATTAGCTACAAAGCTACACAGTGAAAAAATACTGTGATTTGGTGTTCTTGTAAAGTGATATTTATCAGCTTGATAACAACAGTGGATATTTTTTTAAAATAAGCACTCATCACATTATCTTCACAGTTTGTTTAAAGACTGTCCCTTTGGAAAAAATGGTACAGTTCTAACTTGTACTGAAAAAGTATGAAAAATTTATTCTGGATTTTAAATGCTGATCAAAGTGATTCAAAGTAGATTTGTATTTACAAAAGAAATTCAATTACAGTTCCTTCTTCACCTTTTTGTGGGTAAAAACTCTCAGCTACATGCCAAGTTCCAACATCCAGTTGCATGAGTAATAATTATGACTCTAGAGACTAGGAAGTGTGCCAGAAGTAGATGTGATGGAACAGCAAACACTATAGCAACATAATGCACTCCTTTGCCCTCATTTTTGTGGCAGTTTCACAACTACATATTCTCCATAGCAAAATCTTGTTGCTTGATTTATAGCAAAATGATTCAATGTATGTGTTTCACGATAAATGGCTGAGATTTCAAGTAGAATGGTGGCAGAGGCTTGAACACACTTTGATCTTCTGCCATATGCTGAAAATCATCATGTGTCTGGCACATGCTCCCCACACATGACATCACTAACCATTCCCCCTCCTTTTATCTATGACGTCACCATCACTTTGTGACAAGGCATGTCTGCTTATCTATGAAGTCATTCACAATCCAAGAAGTCACACCTCATTTCTCAGAACAATGAGAGCCATTAAAATGAAACACCCAATCACAGTGAAGCCTCAAATATACTACCTTGGCAATGTTGAAAAGTATCCACATGATCTAAAATTTGCATTATGTTCAAAAATGTTTACCAAAAAAATTAAATCAAGTGTGTAACTAGCAGTATTTATGTGTCAAAATACATTACCTTCACCTGGTTTTGCATACATTGATACTATGTTCAAAAGATTTTATCAATAATACAGTATTTCCTAAAAAAAAATATGTTAAGTTTCAACCGAATTACATAAATTGGCACTATTCATCCCTCTCTCTCTGTCTCTCTCTCTCTCCCTCTCCCTCTCTCTCCCTCTCCCTTCCTCTCTCTTCCTCTCTCTCTCTCTCTCTCTCTCTCTCTCTCTCTCTCTCTCTCTCTCTCTCTCTCTCTCACACACACACACACACACACACACACACACACAATGTTTATATCCTGGACTTACAGGGTATAAGCAGCACCTGTGAACGTCCATAGTTTGATCTCTGCACCATACTTGGTGAAAGGTGGAATGGACCCTCAAGTTTAAATATTCCAGGTCTAAATTGTTATATGATGCTTGTCAAGTGTTGTAATGTTGATACACACACACACACACACACACACACACACACACACACACACGTGTGTGCAAGTGCACATGCACAAAATGCATCAAAATTTATGCCTACAACATGACTGTAGACTCACAGTACACTTGTGGCAATAAAATAATGTCCTAAGCAGGTGGATGAAATACCATCTTTAGGCCTAAATGAGGTGATGTACCAAAACAAATTTCATCAAGCCTGTAACTGCACAAAATAAATATGGCTAAAATACTATGTTAAACTGGCAGGCACACGAACAAATAGGCATCTCGAAGAACAGCTGGCTACAGGATTGATATATCATAATTAATGTGACTGTAGACCTAAATGAGAGTATGAATGAAACAGAACATTTCAGGGGGAAGTAGATAACAACACACACAATCAATGTATCAGGTGTGACTCAATTACCTCTCATCATGCTCTGGAATGAGGAACGTCCTACCCACTATCCTTCACACCCCTCTCACAGTGGTACTGCCCACCAACCTCCTGCTCCCAACCCTTTGCCTTATGGATCATATCCCTGTAATAGACCTAGATGCAACACTTGTCCCAGCATCCTCCCACTACCACCTACTCCGGTCACAAGCATCACCTATCCAATCAAAAGGAGGACTACCAGTAACAGGAGTCATGTTATCTACAAGCTAAGCTGCAACCACTGTGTTGTGTTCTAAGTTTGCATCACAGCTAGCAAGCTGTCTGTTGACATGAATGGCCACCAATGAACTGTGCCCAAGAAAAAGCTGGACCACAGCTGAGCGTGCCACCCAAGATGATGTATTTCATTTAATAACTGCTTTTAAGCCTGTGCCATCAGGATCCTTCCTACAAACACCAGCTTTCTGAATTGTGCAGGTGGGAGCTCTCCCTGCAATATATCCTACATTCCTGTAATCCCTTGACCTCAACCTTCATTAGTCACTGTCCTTCATTGCCTTCCCTGTTCCTACCAATGCAACTACAGTCGTTTTACTTCCCTCCTTTTCTGCTCTCTATCCCTTCCTCCCTCCCTCCATCTAACTTCCATACTGCACATAGCTGCGCTACCCTCACTCCATCTCATCCTTGTAGGCTCCCACCAGCAGAACTTTACTGTCTGCCACCCCTAACCTGCTTTGCCAACCCCTCCCAGGCCCAGAATCTTTCTTAACCCCCCCCCCCCCCTTCCAAATTGTTTCTTCCAGCATGCACAGTTTCTTGCAGTCTGGCCTTAGCAACCAGAGGTGTGTGTGTGTGTGTGTGTGTGTGTGTGTGTGTGTGTGTGTGTGTGTGTTGCCCACTCCAGAAGAAGGCCTTTTGGCCAGAATCTTTCTTCTTAGCAATTGTTTTGTTGTGCCTGTCTATGACTTAACATCTCCACTACATGATCAGTAGCAGTCTAATCTTTTCATAATATTGTCTAGTGTGAGAATATTATTTTCACATGTAAAATGTCCATCAGAATGTCCATCAGATATGCTATTATTACTTTGTATTTCATTTGGTCTATGCATAGTTGAGGCTATATATAAATACCAACTTTCAAAGAAAGAACCATACAACCAAGGCTTTCTAAAACTCCATTTCCATAATCAACTACTAAACAATGCCTAAATTTAATCACAGTGCTCCAGTGACTGTAGGAGGATACAAGGTGACTTAGATGAAATTTTTAGTGGATGGTGAATGGCAGCTTACGCTAAATGTAGAAAAATGGGAGTTAATATAGATGAGTTTTATACTGTGCATGAGTTATTTGTAGCAGAATGTGAGCAATTCTGATCACACAAAATGAAGTAGCCTTCCTTTCTTGTGGGTGCTGTACTCAATCTCTGCAACTATGCAGTACAAAAGAAGTGTAACAGTCATGTAAATGCTACAATATTAGTTCCAAAAGATCGTGGTTTATGGAATTCCCATGTCTGCGCTCCTCAGCAACTCTGCAGAAAGTCTTGTTTTGGCCACACTTGCTTTTTACCTATAAAACCAATGGTTTGAATAGAAAAAGATTGGCTGCTTTGTGAAATATAACATGAACATAACACAGACACTCAGATTTGGCACAGCATTTAAAGTGCCAGATTAATTAGAAAAGTTTAGAAAGAAGTAAAATACAGTTTGAGATACCCTAAAGGGAAATGCTGTTCAGTGAAAATGTGCATTTGAACAGGCTTTTCCTGCACTTAATGTTTGTTGCAGTATTCCATTTAAGCAAATAAGAACTAACATTTTGCTGTCATACTGAATCAATAGATTCAATAAAACAATGAAATTTTAAGGAACTGTATCAAGGAATCCTGTAGAAATTCAGAACCAATATTCCAATATAAAAAATGTATTCTGTAACGAATGAAAAATTATACAAAAAGAATTAATTTATGCTATTGCATTTCAGACTACATCAGTGATTTTGCAAAAACTTAATTGCAAACTGCTTGATGTTTTTTGTGTTCTGTAATAGTGAGGTTTGTTAATGCAAAAGGACTACAGTGAAGTGTTTATTAGGTTTCTATGATGTAAGTGCTGACAGAACACCTGTATTGAACAGCACCTTGTGGCCATTTTACTATATACACAAACTGGTGTTCTGACAGACCAAGTCAGGCCATTCAAATGAACTCCAGAAAAAAATTAAAGATAAAGCTCATTTTGCAGTATTTTTGATTTGTTTGGGATGCCGACTAGATTTAATCTCACAACAAAGTTGCAAAAAGTACAAAAACGCTGTATCTTTTTTTCTGCTAGCACTGGAATTCTCAGTTGTTTCCATCACTCAGCAAAAAGAACCTAACATGTTACTTTTGCATCTGGACCAGACATTCCAACTGTAACATCTGTCCACTGGAGCTCTAACTCAAAATTGTTGTGTGTAATTGTGGATGACTAAGGAAAGTTGAATGAAGCTTTCGAAACCATAGTTTATTGTAAAAGTTTGATGATAATTCCACTTAGCTTACCAGTGGATTCCTTAATGACATGAACAATTTAGAGTTTCCATTTATGGCAGTAGCATTTTATGACATGTTTTGTTTATCAGATATACTGTTCAATGTTTTGAAGAAGAGATCATGAGACGTTAACTACTGCATACCTAAAGTAAGAACTACTCGTGATACACTAAGAAACAAGAGGGACGAACAATATTTTTCAATTATTTTGCAAAATGCCAGAAAAATGATAAGACACTTGCCTCACATGAGGGTACAGTTCCCTCTATTAGGATGGATGTGTTCAAGTGTATCGAGCCTTGAATTATGAAATTTTGAATCACATTTTGCTGGAAATAGATGAAAGATTTCGATAATCTGAAAAACTCTGTTTGTTTACCTTGCTGATATCACAAAATTTGAAAAATACCATTCCTGTTTTCCTTCCACGGCACTTGAAAATTTTCAAAGTTTCTTTGAACCTGTATACTTAAGGGCACAATGCTTAATGAACAAACTCTTTATTTTGATGCCAATGAGAAGCACATAAAGGTTTCTGTTACAAAATGTCAGAAATGCTTAATAAGGATAAAGATATTTTTGTGGTTACTTACAAAGTCTCTTCCCTTATTCTGTCCATATCTTCTACTACAACATCTGTGGAACTAACCTTTTCCTTGTCTGAAGCATATAAAAATGTACCTGAGGAATCTGGTTTCAGAAGAGAGACTTTCTTCTTTAGTGAATATTTCAATTCAGAAAGAATTTCTAGTTCATTTAACAAGCAGACAGCCATTCTATGATAACATCATTGACAAGTTTGCAGCTTTAAAGGACCAAGAATTGATTTTGTGATCAATAAATAGGTAAGTTCAGTTATTAAGATAAGCCTGTATGAATATAGCTCTTCTCCTAACTTCCCAGTCACTAGTCACTACTAACATTCACAAGTGCTTTTTGACCTGTAAGATCATGGCATTTGTGTGTGTATGTTTGTGATGAACTGATGAACAGCACCAATTTATGCTGTTCAGGTGAAGCTTAGATAATTTATTTTGGTAATACAGGACTTTGCCATTTTTTTTTTTTTTTTTTTTACATGACACATTTACACAATTCTGGTGAAGTTTGAGTGATTTTTTTTTTGGAAATGCTGTAGTGTTGGCAATATCTTTTGAACATGGCACCAATTTACAGAATTCCAGGTGAAGCTTACATATTTTTTCCTTGAAATACTGCAAGCTACACCCTTCATATAACTTATTTGATAAATACGAGGATGGTTTGAAAAGTTCTTGGAATGGAATAGAAAAGAAACACGTACATCACTGAAACATTTTACATTTTTCAATGTAGTCTCCTTGTAGATTTATGTACTTGGTCTTGATTCTGAGTTTCCTCCAGGCCTGCAAAATAGTGTCAACTCTGGCTATCAGTTCTTCATTTGAAGTGAATCTTCATCCACCAAGAAAAATTTTCAGTTTTGGGAAGAGATGGAAGTCTGACGGAGCCATATCTGGTGAATAAGGCATGTGTGGCAACATTTCATACCTTAGTTCATGTAATTTTGCCATGGCAATGGCAAATATGTACGTGTGCGCATTGTCTTGATGGAAGATGACTTTCTTCCTTGCTAAACTTGGCCTTTTTTCATGTATTGTTTGCTGCAATTTGTCCAGGAGGTTAGCATAGTATTCTCCAGTAATTGTTTGCACAGTGGAGAGATAATCTACAAACAGAATCCCCTTCACATCTCAGATCACTGATGCCATGACCTTTCCCACTGAAGGAATTGTCTTTGCTTTCTTTGGTGGTGGAGAATCAGCATGTTTCCACTGCTTTGACTGTTGTTTTGTCTTTGGGGTATGGTAGTGCATCCAAATTTCATCTATGGTCACAAACTGGCACAAAAAATCTTGTATGTTTCTCCTAAAATGGGCCAAACATTGTTCTGATAAGTCAATTCCCATGCGTTTTTGATCCAGTGTCAAGAGTTGCGGGACCCATCTTGCAGATAATTTTTTCATTTTTGATTCTTCAGTTAAAATGTGATATATCCTTTCAGATGACATCTGGCAAGCATGTGCAATTTCACACACTTTCAATTGGTGATCCTCCATGAACATTTTGTGCATTTTTGCAATGATTTTTGGAATAGTGACACATCTTGGCTGACCACTGCAGCCATCTGGAGTGGCCGAGCAGTTCTAGGCTCAGATTCGAATCCTGCCTCGGGCATGGATGTGTGTGATGTCCTTAGATTAGTTAGGTTTAACTAGTTCTAAGTTCTAGGGCACTGATGACTGGAGCAGTTAAGTCCCATAGTGCTCAGAGCCATTTGAAGCATTTTTGACCACTGCATGGATTGTCATCTAAGCTCTCCCAACCAAATTTAAATTCATTTGTCCACTTGACAACAGTTAAGTATGAAGGAGCAGAGCTCCGAGCGTATTCTGGAAATTGGCATGAATGTCCTTTGCTTTCATACCTTTCTTTATGAAGTTCTTAATCACTGCTCGAATAACGATTTTTTCCATCTTCCCAATTCACTACGCGGGAAGAACAACACAGCCACAGCTCTCTTCCAAGAGCACTGATATGGCACATGTTTACAGGCCACAGTCCAATGAATATCATGTGAACAACTCGTTGCGCTAGCACGGACCTCTTGTGGTGTTTCTGAGAACTTTTCAAACCACCCCATATTTTAGAAAATAACACATATCACAGATTATTCAAATACTTTTGAACATGTCCAAGATGGTGACTCTATGGCTACATTGTAATTGGATGTTTAGTTGTAATTATTTGTAAATCATGGGGATGTGATTGGCTGTTTTGTTTTAACAGATGCGACTGTTCCAGGTAATGAGATATGGCATCTTGGATTGTGAAACACATCACAGAGAATGTGGGTGTAGCATGTCATGTGATGATGCTGATGATGATGATGTCATAGATAAGGGGGCATGGGCTTGTGACATCATGCTTGGAGGGCATGTGATGACCTTCAGCAGACATTTTAAAGGCCAAAGCCAACTAGAACCCCTACAGTCACTGTTCCAGCTGACTCATTTGAATTTTGCAGAGGATTTTGGTGTTAAATGCCCCAAAAATGTAAAAGTGCATCAAACTAGGACAAGTGACCTCAAGAAGAAAATAGGAAAGTAATTGTAACACATAAAGTTACTCAACTTTGAAAATAAAAATGACCATTTGAAAAATGAGATTGTACTGACTAGAACAAAGGTTGTTGTTCTAGCTCACATCATAAAATTCACTCAGCTATGCCAAACATTGAGGAAGTTGTGCAAAGGCAGAGTATGAATGTATTCATAAAGCCCAATCAAAGCAATGACAACAAATTGATGATAGAAATACAAAATTGTCTGATCCAAAACAAACACAAATAGTTTTAAGACTCTAAAAATGTTCTTATAGCAATGAAATAGGGCAGAGAAGACTTTTTTTGAGTGAGTAACTGAGCAGTGTTGCCAAGTATAAGGCACCAAGGAAAAGAAGATGTATAACAATTTTCAGTGGAACCCATTGCCTCATGAGGGCTTAGGGTTTAGTCAGCAATGTTTTTTATCTTTTTTATTACATTAACCATTTTAGTTGTATAGATTTACTTCTTCATTGAAGATTTGAAACATGTCTTACCTGTCATTTCAGGTTTGCATTTGGTAGGTCTTGATTGAATGTCAGTTGTATTGCTGAAATTTTAATTTTATGGAAAATTCTCAAATAATGTATTCTACACAGTATTGACTAAATTTGGCTGATTTCCACAGTTATTAGCACTTATAGCAACACAGTGATCAGTTTCAGATTTCACATAGAATGTTAATCACAGGCAGTAACTGAGCACAATAACTTCATGTTTACTGACCGAATTAAACAGATGTCCATTTTGTTGAGTCAAAAATACAACCAGACTAGAAGCTACTCACAGACTGAATTTTACCAAAGAGGTTCTCAAAGATAAACGACTACATGTTGATTAATAAATAAATGCCGTGGAGATGCTAGCACAGGGAATGCTGTAATTGGGTTTTGATGCATTTTATGGTGTGATGTGAACTGAATTTTCATACAAGTGTTTCTCGTGTGCTTTTGAGACACAGGCTGAAGGTTTTAGTGTGTAGGTGGTATATAAAGACTGGCGTAATGATATTTTGTGATTTCTGTAAATATGTATTAATTTATAAATTTACTATGACAGATACTCTATAGATTTCAACAAGAAGTTGTTTCAACTAAAATATGGTTAGTTGAGAATGTAAGAAAGGTCGCAGAACTATTTTATGATGCTCCACTTTGAATTACTGAATTACAAGTAAAGTTTCCATATTATAAATGATATTAATTTATATTAATTCTTAATTACTGATTTTATTGAATAATGAGTGGTATCATTCGGTCCAAAACAATTAGTGCGGTAGTCAAATGAAATCCTGGAATATAACAGGCGTACTGACTCAGTTTGCAAAAGTAAAGTTGAGTGTGAGCAATCTTTAGTTACAGATAGCTTCTAAACTAATTAGTTTTCACAAAACTGAAACAGGTTACCAGAAAGAATGAAATGGGATCTTTATAATGAGTGGTGCCTGTACTCTAAAATCTACTAATTAGCTCATACCACTTTCACCATTACATGCTGTAGTAATAATTTACTCTTCATTAATATGATTTCCAGCAAAACTAGATACGTCATTGCAATCAGCTGAGTGAAAACTACTACCTGAATAATAAATTCATGAGAAGTATTGCATGTACAGTATTTTGGCAATTTCAAGAATGTGTAACATACACCCAGTATGACTACTCTAACACAGTTGAAACATAAAGGGGAAAAATTTTGTTAGTTGACAGGAGTAGATTAGTAGCAGTTGGAATAGTTACAGCTTGCTTTGTTTCAGCTTGTTCTATTTCATTGTTGTGGTCCATCCAGTATCTTTTTATTTGTTGCTAACGTGATGTCCTCAATTTTTTAAAAATGTCTATAGTCTTTCTGTGTGTCATTTCTGCTGAAAATTTTTGAGTATTAAGAAGGGTGTTAATTTTAGCTCTTCTCTGCATCTGCTTTGAGATATTGTTGGTTTCTTGGAGTAATTCTCCTCTCATGTTCTTTCCCAGCTTTTTTGTCAGTAGTAGTTGTTGTTGTAACATACTATTTTCTAACAGTCATAAGATGTAAAGGAAATATGAGCTGTTTTTCTACTTCATTGAACTGATAATTGGGTTAGCCTTGTGAAAAAAAAAAAATTTATTGGATGATATTAAGAAAAATTCCACTGACAGCTGGTAAAATTCTTGTTTTATTGATGCACAACCAGTTTCAGGGCCTAAAGCCATACCATCAGGTGCAACCTACATGGTAAAGAGTAATTTACAGTGCCTCAGATTTGAGAATATTACAATCAATAAAGATTATATTTAAAAAAATACTCATAATGTCAAAGGGTCAAAAATGGGTGTATCCATCACTCCTAGTCAAAATATATTATTCAGTGAATATTGTCTGCTTTATATTGGTGAAGAAAGGTTGACGAAGATGTGAGCCATTAGTTTTGTAAAAATTGCTGGTGGATGCATCATGTGGTTTAGACCGATGTTTTAAAATTTGTCTGTGTTTAAAAGAAAAAATGTTTTTCTGAGAGGATGCAAACTTTTTTTTAAAAAAAAAAAAAAAAAAAAAAAAAAAAAAAAAAAAAAAAAAAAAAAAAAAAAAAAAGCTGAATTGGCAATAAAGAATCACTACTCACATGATTAGTTGGGCCACAATGCAAATTTCTGTTTGGAATCGTATAAGGTGGCAATTTCTTACCAGAGTGACAGCAAGGTAAGCCAGTGTTGGGAAGGGTAGAAGTGGCCCACACAAGCAACTAAGATGGATTAAGAGGCTTGCAGAATGGAGACTATCTTGTGGAAGGCGTGACATCATGTACACATGACTAGAACCATTGGGTCATTCTCTTTACAAGCTAGAATAGTACTGAATTTTATTACATACTAATACTTAATGGCATAAATGATCAAAGTTAGCCAGAATTCTATGGTGCTTTAATTGTAACTGATTATTCGATGTGAACTGTGCATTTTCTTTTTTGTATCTAAAAATTTCTACTTACTGTAATATACTAAAAATTTGGATTTTTTTCTTTTTTATGAAGTATTTTTCAGATTTTCTGAAGTTCTTGTGATGCTGTGCCCCACTTCACATTACTTTTATTGGAACAGAGTTCTTGCATTGAGAGAGTTACAGTTTCATCAGTTTTATAGTGCTGGATCTTAATATCTATTAACAAGCATTCCTTATTATACATTTGCTGTATTAAAAATTTGACTTTCTTCTTTTTTGGTTGTTTTTTCATGTTGTTTACTCACTTATATTTTTGCATGATGATTGTGCTCCATTATTCAAGTCTCAGCGGTATATTGATTTTCTGATCATTTACAGAGGTCTCAACACCTCTCAGGTGTTGAGCAAAAGTTGCTTATCATTGTGACATCTTCCTTCTGATGCTTAATAAATATGTATTTTGTTGTATTAAATTGTTTCATTTGTGAGCTAGCTGAGGAAGTTTCTAAGAAAATGTATACAATAATTAGACTGGGACATTGGTTGTGATTATTAATCCTACGGATGGCCTAGTCCTACCATGTATCATGTATGGCTTGTGTAATACCATCTACTATAACCCCAATTTGTACCAGTGCAACAAGACCAAAATCAGCCATCATCATCGATATACCCAGCCACACAGTACTCTGCTTTACAGACCTCTAAGGTGAGGCTAGTTGTAAGGCTAGAACAGCTCAACAAAATTCATGTTGGTGTTAAAAGTTAGGGTGGGTATGTTCTCCATTTAATCATTTATGCTAAGGTCCAGGCTCTTTCCAGTCTGTTTTCCACTCCATCAACTATTACTACCTGATGAAATCCATACACATCATTTGATTGAGCTCTTGACTTGGTTTAAATATGCTGGTGACCTGATAATTTGGGCCTTGCATTTCCAGCAACTGAGGGCTGGCTGAGGTATGGTAACCTACATGTTGTCAAGGGTGTCATGGCATAACCTGTGTGACATGGTTGTCATCTCACAGATTTTACAAGCTTATTTTATAATAGGGCACTTGCAATGTATCTTTGAATGTTATCATGTATGTCAGAAAAAGTAAGAGAGTGTGGGTTTTCCTAAACTGTAATCCAAATCTGAGCAAATTGATGTTTGCCATGTCAAATACATATCTCACAAGCAGTATGTCTGCAGTTTCAAGAAGGAATTAAGTTGATTAATATTAAGTAACTTCTGAAGTTGGTTTCTTTAGATACATGTGCTTACAGTTATTAGTTGCTAAAACAATACCATATTAATCATAAAAAATATGATTGTCTCTCATCAACCACAAATTAATATACTGTTTAGCATTCAGTTCAAAATCTGCCTCTGATCCTGGTGGTACAATACACATAGAACGAAGATGATTTTGTGTCTTCAGTCAGATTTCAGCAAGATTTTGTGTCTTTAGTCAGATTTCAGTTATAATGTTTCAGAAGCTGTGGTTCATTCAGATCAATCATGTTTACAATTCAAGATATTCATTTCATTCTTGCAGTTCTGACTTTGAAATAGGAATTTGTTATGCTGAATCAATAATTTTGTCCATGTTATCACAATAATGTTGGCCGTATTTTGTTGTTTTATTGTCAGCAAAATCGATTTTCGGTCGCTTAGTGACCATCCTCAGTGCTGTAATATACAATTAAAATTGGTAGGCACTGGTATCAAGCTATAACCACAAGCTTAGAGTGATCACATAAACTCATGAATGGACATTTGTCCTATCAATTATAACTTGAATTACATCCAAGACTTTCCATTGCAACTACTGAATAACTGTTAATGAGAAACATAAGTTACCCAAAGATGACAATAACCTTTCCATTCACACTAATCTCCTTCATTTCTTTTGCCACATGGTTTCTCTCTCCCCTCACCAGTAAGTATGGACAACCACTGATAAATAATCTGTGTGACTAATTCTGTGGAGATATGCATTTGTTTGTCCATGCCTGTATAAGTTTTCTTAACCTGGAGAAGTAGTGGTAGCTTTAACCCTATGAGGATGTGGTAGGGTCAATTCAACGCTGCTCATTTTGTTTCATTGGTAGTCCTTTGTTGCGCAGTTGCACATTGTTGAAGTTCTCAGTAGCGCTAGTTATTGAACTCTCCTCCCTAATGTGTGCACATTCTCAGTCAGCTGCTGTCCATGAAAGGAGATAAACGAGTGCAAACTGTAAGAGGGTATTTTTGACCCTTCGGCAACTGCAGTGTAGTATTTCTGTGCCATTTTTCAATTTATCTTTTTTCATGAATGTTTCGTGTTTTTTGGTGTTTTTATTCAAAATGAAAAATGAAGAAAGAAAGTCTGAGCATATACGTTTTTGGGTGGTGAAATTACCAGACAGTGAAAACAACTTTATGACAGATGGCTGTGAAAAATGGAGATTGTGTAAGTGAGCGCAGTGGCAGTAGTGGTACTGAGCAAGATTCATGCAAAGGCAGTGACACAGAAGATAATATACCACTAAACAAGCTACAAAATATTGCCTACAATGCTGTTCATTTTATTTTGGTAAAGATGGAGCCAAGTGGTGCAAAAGTCCACCTCAACAACAAGTTCAGACCAGTTATCAAAATATCATCAGGCAGGTACCTGGCATAAGTTTAATGGCAAGATTAGCAAGACAGAGCTTGAATGCTGGAGTCTGTTTTGCAATGAAAATATGCTTAGTATTATCTTGAAATACACAGACTTGCAAATTGCAGAAAGGAAAGCAGCTTGTGAAGTAGTTGCAAACCACTGTTTTTTGAAGTAAATGACCATTAGTGAGCTGAAGGCTTATATAGGCTGACAATGACATGACAGCATTTTCATTTTATTCACAGATGTCCTCATTTTGATGATAAATTCACACACAATGAAAGAAAACAGCTGGACAACTTAGCACCAGTATGTCAGATATTTGAAATATTTGTTGAAAACTGAAAGAAAGCAGATGTGCTAGGAGAAGATACAACCATAGGTGAAATCCTGCTGGCATTCAGAGACAGATGCAAATTTACAGAATAGATTCCATAAAAATTAGCTAAATATGACATAAATATATTTGCCTTGATTGGTGCAAAGCATTTATATATCTTCAAACCTTGAAATATATGCTGTGAAGTACCCAGATGGACTGTTTTCACTAAGTAATAAATCATTTGATGTGGTGAATTGGCTGGTGCAACCCATTTCAAAAACAAGCCGTAATGTGACTTTTGATAATTGGTTTATGAGCTATGAACTGGTGTCACCTCTGCTGATAGAACACAAGCTAACTTCTGTGGCAACAATGTGTAGGAAGAAGCGGCAAATCCATTCTGAATTTTGCAAAACTCGTGGTAGAGAAGTCTACTCATCTAAGTTTGGTTTCTACTTGTTTCTCATATACCAAAGAAAAACAAAGTTGTTTTGTTCAAGTCTAATCGTCACCACAAAACTGAAATTGATGAATTGATAGGAGATAAAAAGAAAACAGAGATAAATATGTTTTATAATTCTACAAAATGTGGAGTTGACCTTGCAGATGAGCTGTCAGTGACTGATGATGCAAGCTGCAACTCCAAAAATTGGCCTCAGACTGTATTCTACACAATACTGAATACGGTCAGCAGAAATGCTGCTATTGTTCAATGATCAAACAACAACAAAAGCCAAAAGCGTTGTAATTTCATAAAAACACTAGACTTTATGTAAAAGTCTACAAAATAATAATTTTAACAGCTCTTAACATTACATATTTTATGTAAAAATTAAGTAATGAAGCATTTGTATGCTTAATGGTGTTTATTTCTATGTAATTCTTTATTTAATAAATGATTCATAAATTTAATTCCCATCTTTTGTTAAAAAGTGCCAATAAATACTTAAAAATTACAAATGAAAGACCCTCCACATCCTTCCAGCAGTATTAAACATTTAAGGTGTCACACGACAAGTAACTGAAGATGAGCAGTTTCCAGCAGCCATTTTTGTTTGATTTTGCATGTGGAATTTCTGTTGTGTAAAAATGCTATAACCATGTATGTAATACTTGGATACACACTGCAGTACCAGGCCACTGGCATGTTACACTTCGAATATTCTGCCAAAGGCATCTGCATGGACCAGCCTCCAGAGGCATCTACGGAGGGCCACAGGACTTGTGCACACAGCATGGCATCCACCACACTGTCCACCAGAGCCCTCCTCTTTATAAGCACAGTGCAGAAAGCAATCATTCTCATATTTTGTCCTTACTTATTGTCGGCAACTGCTTGTATCAGAACCTGGATTGTTTCTGTGTTTGTGCCTGTCTTTTCAAATGATGTTCCCTTGAATATGGAAGAAAAATAAACCTTGGTTTATTGTGGCTATACTACTGTTTGTGCCTTACATTATGGGAAAAAAGGGACAGTTAGAAGTGTGCGTTGACCTGATAAATGATGTGCATTTGGTTGGAAATTAAGTTACTTTACAGTTTTGTGAACTCCTCTTCAGGTACAACTTTGAACGGTTGAGCAACAATCTTGGATGTGTAAAGAAGTTGAACAACTGGGATGAACCATTAAAGGAAGCATATTTTCCTAAGCTTGACAACGTGTTGGCAAGTAGGGTGTGGCCTGCACGGGAAAAATTTACTAAGTTACATGTGAGGAACCCTTTTGAATGTCACAGTATTACTACTCTAACAAAACCTGGATGGTAATCTGCAACAGAGTGGTGTGTTTCCAGGATATCAACCGTGAAGCTGATCGGCTTTCATTTGACATTGATGATATGAAACGCTGGAGAAGTAGAATATTTGATGCCATTCACCGTGGAGCAGCGATAAACGTGAGTCAAAGTTTATGCTAGTAAGATTGCTCCACCATCTTCTCATATACTTCTGTTATGTATGCTGTGATGTAACATTTATTAAATCTTAAAAATATGTTAAATATCACTGATCAAAATGTAAGGAAAACTTTTTACAGATTAAGCTAGATGTAACTAAAACCCCATTCCTAAAAATGATCTCTATTGTATCTATATGATGTATTTCAGTGTTTCAGTACCTTATTTTCAGTAAAACTTATTTCTGTAATGTTAATCTTATTTTTTTGTTTGCCTTTATGAAATGAATTTAGCATTCTGACTTCTAGACTGTAATGTCAACTACAGAACAATAGTCAAATTTTAATGACAGGACCACTTGATAAGAGCATGTTTGGAATCTTAGTATTTGAAGCCTTAAATAAGGCTTTTAAAATCAAATGAATTGATAAAATGTGCAATAAAACATAATGGATAGGTATGTCAAGAAAAAAATTGGGAAATAAACTTTTAATATTCACAGAAGTAGTAAAGGTAACCACTCACCATACAGGTGAGTCTTTAACTGATCAACAGGCACGTAAAGAGTATTGGAACTTCCAGAATGAAGCTTTCATTTGCAGCAGAGTGTGCACTGTTTTGAAACAACCTGGCACTGTGACAGATTAAAACTGTATTCTCGTCAAGCAGACACTTTTAATCTGTATTAATTAAATATATATATCTATATCTGAGTTGTGTCCATTCTGATGGCCTTCACTCGTAATGACACAGCTGGTACATACATGTAAACATGAAATGTAGGAAGGGGAAGGAAAGAAAAGGCTTGGTGGGAAACTGTGATGGTTATCCACAAAGGGCAGTGTCATAATACAATGGTGAAAGTTGAAGTTTTTTGCTGAACTGGGCTCAAATCCATATCTGTCACTTCCCATGAACAGTTGTGTTAACCACTTTGGCCATCTGGACATGCTACTATCCAGCTCAAGTTTCCAACTAATCACATTATGCAATACAGCATCCCTTATTCATTAAGCTCATTACTTGTACATCCTAGTTCCTGTAAGAGGACAATGTTTGTGCATTTGCAGTGAAACTAACATCAAGGAACCACTTTCAAGGCGAATAAACTTGTGTTAATGACTAATGAAATCCACTGCAGCTGTATTATACACCTGAAGTGGTTTTCAAATTGATCATTAACATTAATGTCAGCTATGGCGCTTAGCATGTTCAAGATCATGAAGAAACTTAGAAGAAAGTAAGATATATGGAACTTGGTACAAGGACCATCATTAATTCTTATGGTTATGGGAAAAACAACGTATAATAATAATAGTGACATGAAAATTTGTAATGCTTATTATTAAACAGAAACATCCAACTGAAAACTTCCTGTTTTCTTATGAAAGTAGTTATTCAAGCCAATTTTTCTGCTATTTTAATGAATTCCACTGGCAAATAAGACACCTTTAATCTTGGCAAAGCTTTCTACACCTCACATAGGTGCTCAGTATCACCTGTCTGCATTCTATCTAAACCATCATTATTATGAAATATGATAGTTGTCAGATCTCATAATTTTGTGATAAGCCCTTCCTCATGCTGTGTATCACAGATTTCTTAGAAATAGTACAAGATATTCCTTCTCAGAATATCTAAAAATGTAAATTGGTAAGTTATACCTGTTCCAAGCTCAAAATGGGACTCAGTCAACTGGTGTCACTTATAAAGGCATTTGGCAAAATAGTTGTATGTAACTATATAACTTTTTTAGATTTACATTTCTTTCTTTCTGTTTCAAATAGATCTTTTTTTCACACTCTTATTTTGCCACCAAAGGTTCCTAGTCACTTAAGTATTCCTGATTTTTATTAAATAGCAGTTCTACGCATGTTATTCCACATAAGCATTGAATCATTAACCCTTGTGTTCACCCAATCTTCTGCCTTACATAAGGGAGGTACTGTATTTACAATCTTATTTTTGTCTCCATTTAATCATGTTTGATTACATTGGCTGTTAGATCAACTTTTTTTGTAAGTTACTGAATTATCTCCCACAAGTGCAAACCCTCGTCCAAGTCGTGGGAGACGGGCAACGGCATGAAGTAGGGGATTGCCTGCGGGAGTGAGGTACAGTGTGGACTGTGTATGCCCCGGGACTGCTATGGTAGCTGTGAACGTCCTACAGGAACCCTGAAAAGTGATGGCTAACAGGACTCTGGTGAAGCTACGATAGGCCCAGCAAGCCAGTAGTGGATTATGATTTCCGCTTTCAAAAATAGAACAGGCCTTGGAAAGGACAGATTTAATTGACAACAAACTGGCTATAAACAAGGACTAAGATTTGGAACATTAAATATACAAACATTGACTCGAAAAGTGGAGGAGATGATAGACATGATGGAAAGAAAGAAGTTAGACCTATTGTGGTTAGCTGAAACAAGATGGAAAGGAGAAGGAAGGAGAGAACTGAGGAAAGGCTACCGATCGACTGGAGTGGAAATGAGGAGGGAAGGAGAAATTGAGTCAGAATACTGGTAAGAGATGGATTAAAAGAGGACGTGAAGAGAATAAGTGATAGGATGATGAAGACCAAAATATCACTCAAGGGGACGACCATAGAGGTAATACAAGTGTATGCGCCACAGGTGGGTTGCACTTCTGAGGAGAAGCAAGAGTTTGAAGAGGACATGCAGAAGCAGATGGGAAGGAAGAATATGATAGTAATGGGAGATTTCAATGCACACATAGGAAGAAAAAGACAATGCTGCAAAAGTGTGCTTAGAGGGTTGGGGTTGGATTGTTTAGGGAAGGAGACCAGACAGCGAGGTCATCGGTTGCATTGGATTAGGGAAGGATGGGGAAGGAAGTTGGCCGTGCCCTTTTAAAGGAACCATCCCAGCATTGGCCTGAAGCGATTTACGGAAATCACGGAAAACCTAAATCAGAATGGTCGGATGCGGGATTGAACCGTCGTCCTCCGGAATGTAGTGTGCTTAGACCAGAGGGTTGTTGCTGAAATGACGAAGGTGGAAGACTATTGGAGTTCTGTCAAAAGAATGGCTTGATGGTTGGGAACTCCTGGTTCAGGAAAAGAGAGAGCCACAAGATTACCTTCTACAGTCAATACTTAAGGAGAAAGTTGACAGTTGACTACTTCCTGTAGGATAGTGAGATGAATAGGAACATCATTGACACTAAGGTAATATGATCGGAGGCCTTGGATAGCAACCACCATTTGCTGATAATGAACCTGAGAGGGACTAAGGATAATAAAGGGACAGAAGATCAGGAAAGACGTATAAGGGTATGGAAGTTGAAGGAGGAAGAAAGCAGGCTACAGTACCTGCAAGTAGTAAAGGAAATCATCCCAAAGGAATGACCAAAAATGGTAGTAGAGGAATGGGGTAGATTCAAGGGAACATTAGTAAGTGCGGCGGAAGCAATATGTGGGAGGACAAGCAACATAAAGAGATGGAAAGAAACAGCCTTGTGGAATGATAAAACAAAGGATATAGTACAGAAGAGGAATAGAGTGTTTAGGGTATGGTTCTTACAAGAACAGTAGAGACAAGAGAAGAGGATCAGGCAAGCAATTAAGAGGCAAAAAGAGTGGTGGTGGAGGAGAGAAGAAAGTGGATGGAACGGTGGACCAGAATGATGGAGGAGGGTAGCGAAGCTTCAAAAAAGGTGTTATATGGGATGATTAAAAATAAGAGGAAGAATGGTACGACAGATT
Organism: Schistocerca americana; assembly: GCF_021461395.2. NCBI lineage: Eukaryota > Metazoa > Arthropoda > Insecta > Orthoptera > Acrididae > Schistocerca > Schistocerca americana. The sequence goes on along the minus strand of NC_060120.1, from coordinate 445,266,005 downwards.
ATGCTTAAATAATGAACAAAAGTGGAAAAGATCTAGAGAATAAGGAGGAACTCAAGAATATGTGGAAGGAGTATTTTGAAGAACTCCTGAACCCGAATGGAGACCTAGATGAGGTGGAACAAGCCAAGGAGAAAAAAGAGGAGGAACAGCAAACAGAAAAGGACCTTACATGGGGAGAAGTGGAAGAGGCATTAGGCAAGATGAAGGGAGGTAAGTCACCAGGTCTGGATGAGCTAAGTGTAAAGATAGTGAGAGCAGCAGGAGAGGTGGGGATACAAAGGCTTTCTCAAATAATGAAAATTGTGTGGAGACAGAAGACGATCCCAGAAGACTGGGAGAAGGGAATAATTATCCCGATCTTCAAGAAGTGAAATAGAAAAGAGTGCAAGCACTATCGGGGGATAACTCTGATGAGTCATTGCGCAAAGATTTTTGAGAAAATTTTGGAAGCATGAATTCGAGCAAAATTAGAAGGAAGAATGAGAGAAGAGCAACATGGCTTCAGAACAGGAAGGTCCACAGTGGATCTTTATTTTTGCTGTAAGACAACTGCAGGAACAGCACTATGAATATAGAATAGATCTACTAACGACCTTCCTGGACAATGAAAAAGCATATGATAGTGTACTCAGAAGCAAAGTGTGGAAAGCCCTGGAGAACATAGGAGTAGCAAAACATATTGTTTGGAGGATAAGGGAAATGTACCATGGAAGTGTGCGCTGTGTATTTGGTGAAAGGAAGATGAAAGCTATGGTGTTTGCTGATGATCTGATGATTTTGGGGAATAAGGAGGAGGAAGTACAAGAGCAGTTGGATGTACGGGAATGAACAGTACAAGAATATGGGATGAAATTTAGTATAAGTAAGAGTGACATGATTATCACAACAAGAAAGAAGGAGAGAGGAAAAATGGGAATAACAACTGGTGGGGAACGACTGAGGAGAGTGGACAGTTTCGAGTACCTAGGAAGCCTGATACAGTAAGATGGAAAAAAATGACAGAGAAATATACGAGAGGGAGAAAAGCAGAAGCATTTCAGAAGAGTGTCAGAAGCCTGATATGGAGCAAGGATGTACCCAAAAATCAGTAAAAAGGTTATATACCAGTCACACTATGTCCCGATCCTGACATATGCATGAGAAACCTGGTTTATGAAAGGAAGAGAGACAAGCAAAGTACAAGCTAGTGAGATGAAATTCTTGAGGAACAGTATTCTAATGACAAAGATAGACAGGTTATGAAATGAGAGGATCAGAGAGTTAATGAAGGTGGAACCATTACAGGAGGAGATAGAGAAATCAAGGCTGAGATGGTATGGAAATGTTAATAGAATGGAGGAGAAGAGGATACCCAGGGGGATACATGAGATGAAACTGGAAGGAAAGAGACCAAGAGGCAGAAGGAGAGACAGATGGCTGAAAGGAGTAGAGGAATGCTTCCAGAAGAAAGGAGGAGACTGGGCCACGGTGAAGTCAGAGAGATGGTGGCAGGACAGAAGATGTTGGTGAGGCCTATGTTCCATACAGACCCAGCCAGAGGCTGGAAACTGTCCAAGATGATGATGATGATGATGATGATGATGATGATGACTGAATTATCTTTTTATCACATGGTACCTATTTAGTCACTTGAGTTCTTTTTGTGTGGTAGTATGTGCATTAGATGGATTGTCCAGCCTCACCAGCACTTCACTTCTCTTTACTCACACCTCATAACCAAATTTTATGAATGAATCCTAATCTTTTCACATCGTGTATGTGTGCAGATATAAAATTCCAGGAGGAATAACATGAGATGTGTGAGAAAAGTAATGTGACCAACAATGCTATGAGTGATCTAACAATGCTGTGTTGTTCTACTTGTGTAGATCATTGAGTTCATTTCTTCCAGATGCTGAACATGTGTTTCAGCTCCATACAGCCGTCATGTGATTTTTGAGAGCACCATGAGTGAAATTAAGTTTTGTTGTGTGTTATGAAAATGGAACAACAGAATTTAGAGCAATGTTATGCAATCAAGTTTTTTGTCAAACTTGGGAAATCTATGAGTTTGACCTTTAAAAAGTTGAAACAGACCTCTGTATCAAGAGTTCAAGTTTTCCACTGGCATAAATCATTTTTGGAAGGCAAAGAACATGTTGGAGATGAACTTCACTGAGGGCTACCTTCAGCTTCAAAAATGTCAAATGTATGTGTCCTGTTGTGAGATCACACTGACTTTCAACAATAAGGATGATGGATGATCTGTTAAACTTAAACATTTTAACCATACATTAAATTTTTGCTGAAGATTTGCACAAGCAAAAGGTTTGTGCCAACATGATGCTGGAAAACCTCACATCAGAGCAGAAGGACAATTGAAGAAATGTGTGCATTGGCCTTCTTCAGAAAATTGTCAGTGACCGCAAGTGGCTCAGTCACATGATGATGGTAATGAATCCTGAATTTTTTAGTATAATCTGGAGACAAAATGGCAAAGAGAGGAGTGATACACTGAGAGTTCTCATCAACTGGAAAAAGCTCGAATGAGCAAATCAAAGATAAAAACAATGCTGACAGTAGTGGTGTTGTGCTCAAAGAATGTGTTCCTCAGGACAAACTGTGAACCAAGTGTTTCACAAAGATATCCTTGAAAGGCTCAAGAAAAGAGTGTATCAAGTGAGATGGGACATTGCAGGCAAGTGGATGTTGCATCATGACAACACACTATGTCATGCAGCCACTTTCATCACAGAATTTTTGACCTCAAAAGGCATTCCTGTTGTTCCATAGCCCCCCTATTCATTTGATCTGAGTCCATGTGACGTTTTTCTTTTCCCAACATTGAAAGATGTCTAAAAAGAATGTCATTTTCAGACTCTGGAGAACATTCAGAAGAATGTGACCAACATATTAAAGGCCCTACCAGTTGAAGCCTTTCAGCGCTGCTACCAAGACTAAGAGCAACTCCACTGGTGTATAGCTACTGAAGGAACTACTTTCAAAGGGAAAATATTGTTTGAAAAAAATAAAAACTTCAGTAGATAAAAAACTCAGCCTCATTACTTTTCTCACACGCTTCATATTTTGGTGACGCAAGCCACTTTCAAAGGGAAAATATTGTTTGAAAATAATAAAAACTTTGGCAGATAAAAAACTCAGCGTCATTACTTTTCTCACATGCTTCATATTTTGGTGACGCAAGCAATCTATGAAGTAAATGAAAGTAGGGACCGTCTTTATGCCTATGTGACAGATAATCTAACAGGATTTTATGTTCATGTGTTACTCATTGTTTCTGTAAGACCTCTCTAGTTCTCTTCAACATATTTTGTTCCTTGATTTTCAAGTTTGATTAAAATAATAAAGTGTACAATATTTACACAGTCAGTATTCAGCTGCAAATTACGGTTCTCGTAAGTGGTGACCCCAACAATGACAGACAATAAACTAATTGAGAGTGACATCACTTTGCCTACTAATGTGGACACTACACCTCCAAGTGATTTATCATGTTTTTTAGAAGACCTTCGGACTATTCCACTATTGGTGTTAACTTCCAGGCAACTGCTAGTTACTTTGCATCTTATGCAGCTCTCACACTGTTTGCCGGCAAACTGCAGCATGTGTTCTGTGCCATGCAGTATATTGTCACACTGCCATACATTTCACAACAGCCTGTTCTTTTGTTCTGGCTTCTTGAACTTTCCTTTGAGGCCTATGTATCTCAGATAATAATGTAATTTGTCCTGACTATTGGGGCACTGGATTTGCAAACTTTGTTGTTATTATCAGATGTTGTGCACAACACACCTCCTGCGGTTAAATATACACATATCAAGAACAGTATGAATCATGGAGTGTGCAGACTGATGGACATCCTCATTCAACAAGTCTTCAAGGTGAAACTATTGGTGATTAGGTGCCTTCCATTTCTTGGCATCACCTGAAATCACAGGTTTCTCTGACCAAGGTTTTTGATGCCTCATGCGGAAAGATTTAGATGAGCCATTTATCTTTATTGGTGAAAAATGCAGTGATTTCCAATACTTCATCACCATTCAACTCACAATAACTTATTGCAGATCATCTTTTATCATGTTCTATCATTTGATGATGCGAATGGGCCCCAAGAAACTGGACAACATAGCTTTGTGGGTAGGGTTGTGGCCGCCATTGCTAAGGAGCATTAGCTCCTGCTTGTAGAACTAGTGAATGTGTCACATTGCAACGATGATGCTCGTCAGCCAAAAGTCTGAGGAGCTCCAGTCATTTCTAGCAGCACTCAACCTACCAGATGGTACAGTGCACATGGTAATGTGAACCAGAATCCAAAACTATGTTGGTATCATTCTCTCTTTGGGAAACTATCACACAGATGCATACAGCCATGTGATTTCTCAAATGGGGACAGTGATCAAAATTAGGCACACCTGAGTGCTTCACTGTACAGTGCCTACCAACTACTACGAATAATTCTGTCCCCACTAGAGGTAGGTGAATTACTCATACTCTGCTGTGTGATGATACTGTACTTCCCCGTATAGGCAATATATCTATTTCAAATGCTGCTGACAAGCCTTCTATTTTTCACTGTGTACTTATGTAACATCAGCTTTAAGTCAAAGGCACGTGCAAGAAGCTAGTTTATTTAAATAATACAGGCTCCGAAGTCAGTGGCCTCCATGCAACATCATCAAGAAACCATTCATCCATAGAGTTATGGTTCATAGCAACATGAAATTCAAGAATTCCTACTTTTGGTGACTGATATGCAGTCATGAACTTAGGAGTCTCACAGAATTTTTGATGGACAGTCCTGATCTCTGATGTCACTGAGCCCATACTTGGCACAGATTTTCTCCTCTGTTGCAACATAACTGTGTCCATTCAGGAGGCTACACTTAACATGAACAATGAAATTGTATGTGGTCAATCACAATTGTGCTAGACACTTACTGTTTGGCAGCAGCCACACCCATCACATGAAATAACTTCAGCACGTTCAGCAGTAGAGGCAAAAACACCACTCTTAAAGGAGCTCTTTACCTTGCTGTCAAATGATTGTGATCTAATTTCAAAAGTTACAAAAATGCACATTCTTATTGAGAATGAGGCCCTGCATGCCCATGTTTTCGACAATGCCGCTGCAGTTGCTATGGCTCAAGAACATGTACATCAACTCAGAGATGATGATACTCACAGTATGACAGTGAACACAGCAGAATGCAGTGAAGTAAAACATAACACTACACACCACATTCCAATGGTAGCAGAGCCAGCAGTTGCTTACAAGGCCTTTTGGTTGGTTCTTTATAAGTATGCTGCTGTAAAGAAAGAGTTTGCCGGCTGCAGGGGCTATCAGATGTTCTGATAGCCCTTGCACATCTCCCCTACATCTAGTTCAGAAGAAAGATTGTTCATGGCATCTATGGGGGGACTACCACACCCAGAATGCCAGTACCACACTGGAATTTCAAGTTATTTTAGAATGGTAAGATCTAGAGTAAAAACAGTGCAAAGCTAGGAAGAAACAGACTCTTGAGGTATAAAATCAAAAATGTTAATTATAAGAATTTATTTGAGATTACTGAGGTGTACAAAATTAAGTTATAATTTTGGCATCTTGGGAAGTGAAGATTAAACTGATGTGCATTAAACAACAATTTTTATTTTATCAAAGCTCCTTAGACAAGTGGAGCAACAAATAGAAAAATTTAACTAAGGAAGTTTGAAAGTAGTATTGAAAAATCAAGTTATGTAATGCTTAAATAATGTATAAACTAACTTAAGTAAAAATGATTTGCACAAATTAACAATCAAGTCATGGAAGCAATTAACAAAATTTGGTATTTACAGCAGCTGAAGACAGTGAATAGGCTGGACAAGCAAGGAAATAAAGAGAAAAGAAACAAGTGGCATGGGGTGCTTTTGGTAAATTACATGAAGTTTTCAAACTTTATCTTTGGATCAGTATAAACAAACGTGTACACTCTGTTTTTGTATTACCAGTTTTGACTTAAAGCATCGAGAGATGGACTTTTAGTGTGAATACCATCTCTATACTGAGTGTTGCTCAGTGAATATATATATACATTTCTTCATGTCATCCGCCATAATACACATACTTTCTAATGTCATCCGCCCACCTTCCATCTTCTCAGTCTTTTCTTATCTCCTGGAAAATTGAAAATTACACACATTCATTTGTTTATGTGACGTGCATATGATCATCTCATGTTCGCTGTGTTATCTTCTACTCCTGTTTGTTGCCTGATTCATTTGTGTATTTATCTCTCTCCTAGTAATTCACAACCTATGTATCTTCATTTTTCACTGAGCGACTCTCAATATAGAGATGGTTTTCACATTAAAAGTCCACATCTCTCTCTCTCTGTCGATCGCACTGGACTGTGCGTGTTCAGTACAGACTAGGCATCAGTGCAGATTGTGTATGAGTAGTGCACACTTCATATTGGCATTCAGAGGCCATTTCATGTTGATGCAATGAAAGACCTAACAGAGTTCTAAAGAGGGCAGCAGATTGTTGGGGCCTGATTAGCTGGATCAGCAGTAACCAAGACAGCCAACTTATTGAATGTTTCAAGAGCAATTGTTTCAACAGTCATGAAAGCCTGCATGAAACATTGAAAGACATCAATGTGTAAACATAATAGTTGGTACAAATCAAAACTAAATGACAGAGATTGTCATATGCTAACACAACTAGTGTCAAAACAACACAAAACTGGGGCCACAGTTGCCTGAGGCTGCAGTCATGTGTGTGTGAGCTTTGTTTGCATGAGTGAGTATGTGTTTGTTTGTTGTCTCATTTTGAGATGGCCTTACTGGCTGAAAGCTATATTTGTGACAGTCTGTTTGTTGTGGCTATCTGCGACTCAGTATCACCGTTATATGGTGAGTAGCAATTCATCCCCAGGCAGGATGAGAAGGAAAGACTGATTGTTGGGGACTGCACTGGACGATGTTTGAAAACCTGTGAGCTTAAAGGTGGAAGACAGGGTAATATGCAAGACAGGGATGACTACTAAAACATCCTGCATGAGTTAATAAGAGTGAGAAGCCAAGTGCATTGTATGTAACAGAAGTGGGACAGGGAAAAATGAAAAATAGATAATTCAGAAAACGAAAGATGTAGGAAACTGAAATGGAGTGAAGAAAGGCGTAGTTATTGTGAATAAATGCTGAGATGGAAGGAATTAACGTTAATTAAGGCCAGGTGGGTGACAAGAACCAAGGACATGTTGTAGTGCTAGTTCATACCTGCAGAGTTCTGGGAAACTGGTGTCTATGGGGGAAGAATCCAGATGGCATATGTGGTGAAACAGGCACTGAGATCAGGACTGTCATATTGTACAGTATGCTCTGCAACAGGATGTTGTGTGTTGCCTGTATACACCCTGTGCCTATGCGCATTCATCCTGACTGGTAACTGGGTGGTAGTGTGGTAGTCATGCCAAAGGCCTACGAAACAACATATGTCATATATATATATATAACTGAAGACTATAATACATGGGGAAGTTTGGAGAAGACCTTTATTCAGCAGTCAATGTCAAATGGCTTGTGATGATGATGACGATATTGTTTTTCTTCAGTGCAGAGTTGTCTTTACATCAGCAACAGATGCAAGAGCCCACCTCAAAGTTTTAGTTAAGAATAATAAGTACTGAGTTTCCTCAATCAACTTTATACATCTCTCCTCGAGTGATTTTCATATGGGTAAAACCATGGACCTCCCTGAAGATTCATTTCCCATTAAGCAACTTTCATTGGAGTTTCATTTTGCTAGGATATATGTTTAACATAATTTTTTCTATTCGATGCTTATGTGGATGTATATACCATTTATTACAATTTATCAAAACATTACAGTAGAACTATAAATACTGGGAGCTCATATGCAACTGGTCCTATCTACTGTTTTTACCTTTGTCCTACTATTACACATTTTCATATTAACCAAGAATGGGTGAAAGTGTGTGCCAACAAGATGCCCAACTATCATTTCACTGTGATGGCTATTATGTTGTCTTTTCTACCAGACAGGCAGTGACAGGTAGTGTTGGTATCCTCCAGTTCTGTGGCACTCTGACCTACAGCTTGCTATTCACTGCTACAAATTTTGAAATAAGAACCAAACACACAACAACAGCCAGATTTCACTAAAAACTAAGAAGTAACATCTATTATGCATATTTGCATACTTGCTTAAATATGTGGACAAGTGTAAAAGAAAGTGTTGAATTAAAAACCCTTTGGATGGATTGCTTTCCATTACAATTTTCATTCCCAGTATCACCAAGATATGTTTCAAATGTTTTACAGTGAATTCTGGTTGGAATTCTCCTTGTGACAAAATGAAGATGTCAGTTTTAGTTTACATATAGATAACTTTTTTGTCTAGCGTGATAATTTTAGGCGATAAGAAGTATTCAGAGCTGAGAATATCGAATAATTTCATTTCAAATTATTTTCATTTTCACATATTTGAAATTTAATTTTTCTGTGGTCATCAGTGCTTTTTTTCCTGCAGGACAGAGGAGAATATGTACCTTTAACAGAGGAAAAGGGTATTGATATGTTAGGTAACATGGTGCAATCAAGCTCCCTGTCAGTTAACAAGAATTTCTATGGTGACATGCACAACCTTGGGCATATGATGGTTGCCTACTGTCATGATCCTGATGGACGAAATTTGGTATGTATTATTTCCTAGAAATACTTTAAAAGTCAAAGATTGTGTCAGTTAATAACAAACACATGTTTAATACTCATGTTTTGTACAGATTTTCCCATTCTTACTGGAAAAGCTTTTGGGATAATGCAGCAGCTTGATATTGGGAGGAGGGAAGGAAATATAAGAAATTACATTAGAGACAAAAGTTTTTTGAAAATTATAAGCCAAAATAGTTATTAGCCAGCAGTAGATTGTACCACATTTTTTAGAACTGTATGAGACTGTTCTTACATTCATAGCATATATGCAAGTTGTACACAGCTCCCATTCTTCCACAGTCCACAGCCCTCCAATGTGAATGGATTAATGTAAACACTGCCACAGTATTAAAAACTCTCATGCAGTGCTTGGGCATTATCACAGGTTAGAATTATTTTTTGCAGTAACTTATTCCTAATCCAAATTTTGGGATTAAGCTCAATTGACATTGTTGGAGCACAATCAGGTGATGCCATTTTATTTGTAAGTCACATGCATTGGTGAACAACTATAGGAACTTAATTTGATAACTCAGTAGCTTTTTCCTTCACAAGTACACTGGACTATCTCCTATTAACTATGTAGCAGAAGATCTCTTAAGTAACTGTGCTTGGCATCTACCCACTGACGTTTTCACATAAATTACTAAAGTAATCATGATGTAGGCTCAGTGTACATGTACAGTGATGTTTGGAGGGCACCTGCTGTTAATTGTGTTACAGACAGTTCTGTTACAATAGAGAAGGAAAGCTGCTACTCACCATATAGTGGAGATGCTGAAACCACACTGTGGTTTCAGTTGTCTGAGACTGCTGTCGTGTGAGCGAGTTGCGTTTGCATGAGTTTGTGTGTGTGTGTGTGTGTGTGTGTGTGTGTGTGTGTGTGTGTGTGTGTTTGCATGTGTGTGTGTGTGTGTGTGTGTGTGTGTGTGTGTGTGTATGTATGTCTATTGTTGACAAAGGCATTAATGGCCAAGAGCTATATTTGTGTCAATCTTTTTGTTATGCCTATCACAACTCAGCATCTCCACTATATGGTGAATAGCAACTTTCCTTCTCTAATATTATTACATTGCATCCTGGATTTTCCATTGTTTGATTTTTGCGAAATGATAGTGTTAGTTGCACCCATTTGTTGTGCCACAGGTTAACTGCTTATTTCTAATTATCAAATCACTTTGTCAAGCTATGCCTCTTTGCATGTTTTGCTCTTTATCTCACTCCTACTTCAAGTCACTGTAATCACAGTTGCCCTTTTTTTCTTTTTTCTTTTTTTTGTGTGTGGGCGTAGGGGTGGGGTGGGGGGTGGGGGGTGGTGGTGGGGGGTTGGGGGGGGGTGGGGGGGGGGGGGGGGGAAGAGTGAAGCAAGGAAAAAAAATCTGCTAGCAAGCTAATGTGTATGAAGAAGTGCAAGCTTCAAATCTCTTTTACATGGATGCTTGTTTGACCACAAGCTATAGTGTATTATTAATTTGTCAATGTGTACACATAAACTATAAACTCATCAACATATAAATATGAAGATCATTGAAATACTCACTCTAATTTTTACTCACCAAGTGGTGGCAGAACACACACATAAAGGACTCTTGTAATTGGCAAGTTTTTGGAGCCAGTGGCTCCTTTTTCAGGCAGAAGGGTTAAAGGGGAAAGAAGAAGGGTGAAGGAGAAGGACTGGAGAAGTCTAGAAAAAGTGGTAGATTTTGCAGAAAGGCACCCAGAACCATGGGTCAGGGGGGACTTACCATACAGAATGAGAAGGAAAGACTGATTGTTGGATTTCTTTCCTTCTCATCCCGTATGGTAAGTCTGCGATTACGGGTAAATTTCCTGAAATCTACACCTTTTCCTTGACATCTCCAGTCCTTTTCCTTCACCTTTCTTCCTTTCCCTTCAACCCTTATGCCTGAAAAAGGAGCCACTGGCTCTGAAAGCTTGCCAATTACAACAGTCTTCTATGTGTGTGTTCTGCTGCTGCTTGGTGTGTAGATTTTTTTATCTATCCAATTAAATAATTTTGTAATTTTTTTTTTTCTGTTGTTGTTATATTCACTCTAGTTTTTGATGGACATTGTCCTCTGAAAACATTGCTGAATGCACCTGATAGTTTCCATCAACACCAATTTTCCATTATACCCATCTCAAAAGTGAGGCTAGTCGACAAAAACATTATGATGATAAATTTTACAATTCATGAAGTTGCCACTAAATGGAGAACTTGTACCTAATGTGACGTCCCCTCTCCCCTTTTGTTGTTGCTGTCGATGTTGAGCCGCTACTGCTACAGCTCGGTCGGTGGAATGGAGATGCGACACACCGTGATGATTGTCCCCGTCGGATAACGTGGAACAGCACCTGAAAATCTCTAAAGAAAATTGTTCCTCACGTAATGTGTGAAAGTCCATTTGCGAGTCTGCACAGTCTTCTCAGTGATGTGAACTGCTGATTTTAATTGTCTGTTATGGTTTTATGATATTTTGCTATGCCTGGTTAGTTAGTTATTGCAGTGTTGAGTGAATCATTCATCACCGGCGTCGTTTTACACCACTGAAGCGAGGAAACTTTCTTTGCTGTTCAGTATCAGTAGTTGTTGTTACGTTGCTAGGCAGAATTGTTCACTACGGCATGGTGCAAATCCAGAGATAATCTATAACGTTATCTTGCTTTCGTGCGTCAGAATATTATTTTGGCAAAACACTCCTTTCAATGCTCAATGTTCATCAAGTCACTCTTTCAATTAAAATGTTCACAGTTAATTAATTTTGTTCATCAACTATCACACAGTTCAATTAATGATGGAGCCAACACATGAGATTTCCATTACTGATGAACAATTTTTATTGTTCCTTCTTAGCAGTTAGTTTATAATCATCACACTACATGCACACTGATGGATCAGATCAATTACGATTCTTTTCAGTTTGGTGATCATGACAATTGACAACTTTTACAATCGGCGTATTTGTATTATCTTCATGTGGTCGTATTAATGTTTCCTACTCAAGCCTAATCAGGTATTGCAGTCTTCAATACTACGTCCATTCTTCGTTGTAACTGTTCACTTTGATGAAGGAGGAGTCCAACAATAATATCTCCAATAATTAGAGTTCATTAACTCATGATACACTATCAGAATATCACTTTAGTTCAAGTTCTGAAGTCAGAATAACTGAGAACAAAGTCTGCGCATCTCTATCATGCAGTAGTACTTTTTTTGAATAGAAACAATCTCGTAGTGTTCTGTTTGTAGCACTATAACAAATGGTACTCTCTCATGACTTGACAGCAAGCATGGGACTAACATTTCCATGATCAAACATTGTAGATGCATTGAATTTCCTTGTCGCCATGTTTGCAACTCTCTTTCACAATAAATGTTATCTCTGACCGACATATTACTTTGGACTTAACTTTTGTCATACTGAATTGTAGTTATTACTGAGATGTTTGACAGCTAATTAAAATAAACTTTCTTTCTACCTTCATATCATGACATACTCAGTAATTATTGAAATTTGTGTTCATCAAAACTTTAAGGTGTTATATTATTGTCAAAGTTGTCGTACCTGTCAGGATAACACTGTTCCCTGCTTTAAATTATCATGACATTCTTATTTGAGTTTTTGGGTTTCTTGGGGTGTTACACTAATCATCATAGATCTCTAGCATCTGGCCACATGTGTCAAACCTAAATGTCTCATTCTACAATAATTCATTTTTCAAAGAAGATGAACTAAATATTCCAGAATTCGAATCAAGAACAGCTGCAAACATGATTGACTTAGAAGTAGCTATCCTCAGAGTAGTGAGGCAACTTAAATCACTTAATAAAATCAAGTCTTCTTATCCACACTGTATACCAATTAGGTTCATTTCAGAGTATGTTGATGCAATAGGTCCATACTTAACATATATTTAACATATACAACCCCTCACTCAACGAAAGATCTGTGTCTAAAGACTGGAAAGTTGCATGTATCACACTAATATTCATACAGAAGTAGAAGTAATCCACTAAATTACAGGCTCATAGCATTAACATCAATATGCATCAGCATTTTGGAACATATACTGTGTCTGAACATTATGAATTACACTGATGAGAATGATCTATTGACACACAGTCAATACAGATTTAGAAAACATAACTACTTATTTACTCACCTGAAGTGTTGAGTGCTATTGACAAGGGATTTCAAACTGATTCCATATTTCTAGATTTACAGAATGCTTTTGACACTGTTCCTCACAAGTGGCTTGTAATCAAATTGCCTACTTCTGGAATATTGTCTCAGTTATGTGACTGGATTAGTGGTCACAGTTCATACTGACTGATGAAAAGTCATCGAGTAAAACAGAAGTGATTTCTGGCATTCCCCAAAGTAGGGTTATAGGCTCTCTGCTGTTCCTTATTTATATAAATGATTTAGGAAACAATCTGAGTGGCGGTCTTAGGTTTTTTGTAGATGATGCTGTCATTTATCATCTAGTAAAGTCATTGGAAAATCAAAACAAGTTGCAAAATGATTCAGAAAAGATATCTGCATGGTGAAAAAATTGCCAGTTGACCGTAAATAATGAAAAGTGTGAGGTCATCCATATGAGTGCTAAAAGCAATCCATTAAAGTTAGGTTACATGATAAATCAATCAAATCTAAAGGCAGTAAATTCAGCTAAATACCTAGGAATTACAATTATGAACAACTTAAATTGGAAAGAACACAAAGAAAATATTGTGGGGAAGACAAACCAAAGACTGTGATTTATTGGCAGAACACTCAGAAGAAGCAAAAGATCTATTAAAGCGATTGTCTAGACTCTGCTTATCCTTCCTCTTTTGGAGTACTGCTGCACAGTGTGGTATCCTTACCAGATAGGATTAATGGAGTACATCAAGAAAGTTCAAAGAAGAGCAGCACATTTTGTATTATCAAGAAATAGGGGAGAGAGTGTCACAGATATGATACAGGATTTGAGGTCGACATCATCAAAACAAAGGCAGTTCTCACTGTAGCAGGATCTTCTCATGAAATTTCTGTCAGCTTCTTTCTCCTCCAAGTGCAAAAATATTTTGTTGGTGCTGACCTTAATAGGGAGAAATGATCATCATAATAAAACAAAGGAAATCAGAGCTTGCACAGATAGATATAGGTGTTTGTTTTTTTCCGCACGCTGTTCGAGAGTGGAATCATTGAGAATTATTGTGAAGGTCATTCCATGAACCATCTGCCAGGCAGTTAAGCGTGATTTGTGGTGTATCCATTTAGAGGTGGATGCTGATGTAGATAATGGTGTAAATACAACAGTGGACAACCACTCGCTTCAGTAGATGAGCCATCTGCTAATTATTAGACATTCACTTACCTTTCGCTGGGAAAGTAGCATTGATTCCTGTTATTGGCATTTCATAGGCATGAAGGAGCTTATTAGTGTATGCTACTTTCCTGATACATTGCAATTGAGTGGGCTCATCCTGGACTGGAGTGTTTCCTTTCCACCCAAGAAGTACTTTGGGATCAAATGCCCCAGGAAATGTATAGGCCTATGAACAGTCAGTGCGGGGCCTCAGAGCTATACATAGTGCATAGAAGTAATAGTCTGACAGTGCAGGCACTGTGAAAATGTGAACATTGATATAATGGTGGGCTGCAGCATAAGAGACTCTGCAGTGTATACCTAGACATGCTGCCAGATTTCGTGTGACAGTCTGTTACACAAATTTGGGATGGTACTGGTCCATGTGAGTTTCACAGTGCCACCATGTTCATGCTGCTGCTGGTTCATGGAGCAGTTGTATTGAGACTCCACTGACTCACAGTGGCCAGTGTTGCTGTTCTTGCTTGTGGTGCCACACACACACATACCACATTGGTTTCTACACTGTCACCTGGCCATCATCATGCCTGCACCACAGCCAAGCTGCGCCTCCATAGCATCCCTGCTGATGCATTGTCTGTATTGTTGTCCACCCCAAGTGTCACAGTAACAGTCATCGTGGGAGTATCATAGTAGCCACGAATTAAGTACAAGCATCAGTTGTATTGTATATCTTGTCTTGCTAGTCACAAGCTGTGGCCGATGAGTTTACTCTATTCTTAAACTCATTGAATGAGAAACTAATTGGCAGAATGGAATCAAAATTTGATGATATGGAGTCTCAAATTGTTAAAAGTGGATAGTCCAAAGTTGAAGATTTAAAAGGTGAACTTGCTGATAAAATAGATGAAGTGTCTAGCAAGTTTGATAACATGCTATCAATGTCTGATGAAGTTGTGATGGCATAAAATCTCTGAATCAGTAATTGAGGGTTGTTGCTGCTTGAGGCAGTGGGAGTTAGCGTGCTCTGTACATTCGTAATGCTTACTAATAAATAGTGTGTAAATCATATGTCTATGTTGTGTCACTATTCTGCTGTCACAGCACCAGTAGCCCATTTCCTACAGTGGTGATCTCCACTCCTCTCCCACAGAAGCTGAAATGGCATCAGCAGAAGGTACACTCACTGTCAGTGCCCTGGCTTACACTGCCACCAGCCTTGGAAAGCCTCCTGTGAACACAACACACAACAATGCAAGGCAATGCTGCCAACACATTTCCCTCTTCAAACACACGACAAAGCCACCAAAAATTAAAAGATGCCACCAATACTATTTCCTTATCTGCTAGCACAGCCAGTGGCAACACGTTAGTCACACAGCTGACGTGCTTTGGGCATGCCATGTGCTCCTGGCGCACCTCGCTTCTTCCACTGCATCCACCTTCACACAGCCACTTGGATCACTTAAGACAAACGGCACCCCACCGCAACCCCTCCTCATGTGTTCTGCACGATCTTGGAGGGGGGGGGGGGGGGGGGGAGGGGAGGAGGGGCAAATGTGGAGCACCTCTGGGGCACTCCAAAGTTGGGAATGAAGTGTCTAGCAAATATGAGGTTGTGGTGGCATAAAATCTCTGACTCTACAAATGAGGATTGCTCCCCATGAGGCAATGAGACATAGTATGCTCTGTGTGCTCATAATGCTTACAAGTGTTATGTAAATGTACTTACTAATAAATAGTGTGGCAGGATAAATCAGATTGTCAGAAGTCATTCATTGGAGAGCATATGGTAGTTAAAGTATGAGAATGGAAATCTTAGTGCTACTTCACACAGCCATTACTGAGGTAAAGTCTTCAAAAAGTGGGGATCTTGTAAGATAATAGGCAGCAGTGTTACATGATAATAAAAATTACAGATGTAGCACTGTCTGCCAGAATGTGTACTGTGGGAAATTTCGCTAAGTATTTTGTGGCTAGAGACAAAAGAGATTTAGAGAAAATAACTGCCAAGACAAGTCTTCCACAATGAAACACTTCTACTTTAGTCCATACAAGATGAATGATACTTTAAATTTTCTGTTAAAGAATTTTATTGACTATGATTTAAATTTTAAATATGAATGACTGTTTGTGAGCAAATGTGGTTGACTGCAGGTGGAATTTTGGCTACGGTAGTGGTCATATTACTCACAGAGTTGAGGCACACATGGATGTTTCTGAGAAGTTTTGTTGGTGGATGCCAATTGGGTAAGGTCATCTAGATGGCAAAGTGCCACTCAGAAATGTAAGCGAAGTATCGCATCTTGGAAGTCTGTTTTGACATTAAGACTAAAGTATATATTTCAGTGCTTCTGAAATACCAGTAGTGGGTTGTCTTTTGAGCACTACATAATGCCTATTTTGGCTTTTCATATGCTAATATGTCAGCAAACTGGTTTCCATGCATGGGAGACATGTGATCGATTTAGTTTGTTCTTGGAATAACAGTGTACTGTTGAATCTTCAAATGTGAACTATTGTCATTAAATCAAATGTTTTCAAAAGTGTTAATGTGTTTGTTTTCATAATTCACTGAATAAGATTCATTGGCCACTTGAAAAACTTATAAGGTGCACATAAGGGTGTACAGTGGAAATTCAATTTTACATTTTCCGATTTTATGTTTTTCATGATTCTACACCGTTTTTTCCTATTTACATTTGATGTGACTGAATGAGTTATAAGTGTTACAAGTGACAGATGGTTTGCTCCATGGGTGGTGGTGGAGTAGAGGGAATATTGTGGGCCATTGCAGAGAGGGAGACATGAGAGAGGAAATGCTGATGTAATACACGACTGGAGCTGCCAATACAACTTTCAAAATTTAGCTTCACCACACAATTATGATACAGGTACTGATAGATTGCAGCAGCAATGGATAAACAAGACAGTTGATGTTAAGGGTTCTGGCCCCAGACAATATGTGATGAGGGAGACCAGCCGCCACCTTTTCTTGTGCCACTTATAACGCTGTCTAATTTTTTTGCATGTATGTTTCCAATGTACTGTATTCCCCAACAATATCAATCATCAACCTTTTAAATTAAAACACTGAGCCGTAAGTCACCCAACAGCCAGAGCACCTACCACACCACACTAAAAAGCATAAAATGATCTCACCTGCTGGATGTGTGGTGAGGGGGAGTGGCCCTCAAACAACAGGAGTGCAGGTATGGGTGAAAGCATTTTCTGAAATGCTGAAAATATACTTTTTGTGCAGATGATGTGCTGTGTGGCATGGATGCCACATGGAAACAGAACAAGGGTTTTGTGATAACACATTTTAAAGAATTTTGTGTTCAGATCTGCCATGATGCAGTTGCAGCAACTACATAGACTACTCACATATATTCTTTGCACCACACACAGTAGATTGCAAGGATTGGCAGCAGTGATAAAGGGCATGAAGCAAAACTGCAGCACCTGAGCTTTCTTTCAAATTTACATTTTGCACAGTATACAGAAATTCACTGAGCTGATTTTTAATAAGGTTGTAACATCAATTGGGGAAGTAGACTCAGTTTTTCATGTCTCAGTTTCTCTCATTGAGCCTAAAAAAATAACACTTTCACAGTGGCAAGCACCTAAAGTACGTCTTGTAAGAAAAGCATTAAACAATAACAACAATATTGACAGATTTTGTCATTAAGCAAATGTCCACATTTAAGCTTATAGTTTAACCACTTTGCTGCTGTGATATTTTTGTTTTAATTCCTCATGTTCTTCATTCTTTGGTTTCTTTTGGGTGAGCACAAAGGAGAGATCTCTCAAAAATGTGTGTTTTGACATATAATTTGTGCTCATAGCATGTTGGAAAATAGCTCAATTATCTTGTACCCAGATATCAATTTCAATTTTTTGATGAATTTTTACTTGATGTTACACACTGATGAAGTTCATTACCACATTTGAAATGTTAACAAATGTTTCTCCACAGGAGACCTTTGGTGTTATGGCAGATGTAGCAACAGCCATGAGAGACCCTGTGTTCTACAGATGGCATTCATTCATTAATTCAGTTTTCCAAGAACACAAGAATTTGTTGCCAAGGTACACCATTCAACAGGTAAGGATAAGTTCTTATTTTTAAAAAAACTTGTGTTGATTCATGTGGTTACAGAGAAATCTGAATATAATACATAAGAAAAAGTAATCTCTGCCAGCAACTATACATTTTTTTGTCAATTTGTTAATTAAAGATCCATAAGTTTGCCATCTTAACCCACAACACTTTGTTGTAGCTGCAGTTCTACAATTAATGTTATTACACCTGTGTAAGTTTTGCACATCTCTGCCTTCTGTTTCCTCCCTACATTTTTTTCCTTAGAAATTAAAAAATGCCTTTAATTATCTCTTTGCTCCTCAGAATATCTATTGTTGTAGCACATTTTAAACTGTGGTTGAGCCATTCTCCTAGGAATGCTAGCTAGTCTGAAGTATTAAGTCTAAAAGCCATTGTGCAAATTTAAAGAGGAGTAGGAAAACAGTGATCAGTTAGAGTTTTGAAATGGTCCACATTGACCTCTTCTATTAAGGCACTGCCCACAAGAAGTGGTGATATCGTATCAAAAGCAAATCTTTCCTTGTAAGGTATTTCAAGTGACTTGCCTTTGTTCAACTTTGATCTGTGAATGAGATCCCTTAATTATTTATAAGCTGGAAGACTGCCCAAAATGGAATTTGAGCCATTTTGATCTTGACATTTCCTATTTAAGCAAAACCATCTAAAGGCCTCATAAACTTCTGTGATTAATAATCAACTGTATCCTGGTTCTCTCAGTTATCAATCTCTTATTCATCAAATATGCTGTCAATCTACAGCATGAAATATAGCCTCATTAATGATCAACACAAGGAATCTACACGGAATGCTTAAAAATTTCATTTTATAAAATTACTGTACATAAAATGGCAGGTCTCACAGAGAAAAATAAAAAAATAGTATCACAGTGGACTGGAAGTTCTTTTAATTACAGTATGGCATAGCACTACATTATACTGAGGTACTGATACACTGATAACTCTTTTCAAATATTTCCATTTCTTGAGCTAAGGAAATAATAAAAAGACGCTTTTAATCCACACTTGCTCACATTTGAGGAAAAATCTAACATTTATAATTTTACTGCAATATTTCAGAATATTTTATATCTATTGAGGTATTGATATAGTAATGCTTTCTTTGATATCTGTACATTCTGTCAATGCATCTTTCATTGGTCAAATTACAATTATAACCTTTGTTTGAAGCATTGTGTTCTGTTAAATTTTTATTCATATTGAAGTTATTACGTAACAATTTCTTGTGCATTCAAAAAACACCACCTTGCTTCTCATTTGTCCATTTCTTTGTGCTAGTAACATGCAGTTGGGTTAATTTTTTCTCCTGGACATATTCTGCAAATATTACATGTTTTATAAGTATTGTTTGGGTTTTACATTTTGAAAGAAGCAGTTGAATATATTCAGTACTTGACTGGCCCTATCTGAAAATATATAAAATTTTACAAGAAAGAAGTATTTAAAATTTTAAAAGGCAAGAAGTTGTGTCAGATGAACAGATGAAGAACCACTGGACTAGAATATCCACATACTGGGTTTGTCTTCAGACACTGACCCACAGCCTGACAATGATTCTGAAACTGAATCTAGAGTGGCCCAGTTTCTGCTAATTGTGGTAGGCAGCCAGGTATGGCTGGAAAAACATGGTTCAAAGCTAAAGCCCCTCCAGCAAAAACTACTTGTCAGAAGATTGTGACACACCTTCTAGACATAAAGTGGAAAGCAAAAAATTTGAAAGTGTTTCTAGATTATTGGAAAAATTTTTTTCCAGGCTGTGTAATTGACAGCATTGTAAAGTACATAAAGCAAGAATGTAGTAGAATTGCAGCAGCTTATTCATGAAGTGCTCAAGACTGTCCACAGATAAATTTTGAAGAATTATCTACTTTGCTTGGTATTTTGCATCTCACAGGAATGAAAACGTCACTGAATCCCAATGTCAATCATCTGTGGACCACTTATGGGACTGCATCAGATCTTTTTATAGTGTCAACAAGCAAACAGGTTTTCTATACTCTTCTATGAGCTGTACAAGTTAATGACAAATTTAGGAGGTTGCAGAGGAAGGAAACAGATAATCTGGCACAAATTAGAGAAATATTTGATTAGTTTGTTGATGTTTGCATGTAGAGTTACAGCACAGGAGCATTGACAACAATAGACAATATGTGTTTCATGTAGTTTTCCCACAGATAAAATATGTCATACAGTTTTGGGTGTGTATCTAGGATATTATCAATTCTTGTTCCAATGTTTTGGCTGACAACTTTACAGCTATTCCCAATGTGAGTCATTTGTAAGATTTTAAAATCACTTTACACAAGTGATTTCAAAATCTAGCAAATGACCCAGCTCAGCTGAAATAGTGGAACAAGAATTAACAATATCACAGATACATGTCTGAAAGATGAAGGAATAATAGACACCTAATAAATTAGAAGCATTCTCTGTATGTTGCAAATTCGAGTAGTCTGTCCCAAACAAGCTGGAAAAGTGCTGTATAGAAGTATACACACACATCAAAAGAAGGTTTGCATCACCCCGGTTCCCAGAACTCCAGAAGATAGACATTGACTATGGATATTGTATCACAGACACAGTCCCTTTGACTGTTCAGAGACGTTACTAAACCCACCCACAGATGTAAACAACCATGCACGAGCAGCCCCTATTACATAGAGCAGGTCTGACAGCCGATCAGATCCAGTCATTCCACCAGGAAGGAGGTACAAAGCTCATGTTGTCTGTTGTTCAACCATGCTAGACAGTCAATTCCATGGTTCGATTGTGTCTGCATTGTTACTTTGTGCCAGGAAGGGCTCTCAATAAGGAAAGTGTCCAGGCATGTTGTAGTGAATCAAAGCCATGTTGTGCAGACATGGAGGAGGTACAGTGAGACAGGAACTGTCAATGACATGCCTAGCTCAAGCCGTCCAAGGGCTACTACTGCAGTGGATGATGGCTACCCATGGGTTATGGCTTGGAGGAACCCTGGCAGCAACGCCACCATGTTGAATAATGCTTTTCATGCAGCCACAGGATGTCATGTTGTGGCTTAAACTGTGTGCAATAGGATGCACAATGTGCAACTTCAGTCCCAACGTCCATGGTGAGGTCCAGCTTTGCAACTACGATACCATGTAGCGCAGTACAGATAGGCCCAATAACATGCCGAATGGACTGCTCAGAGTTGGCTTCACGTTCTCTTCACCAATGAGTGTCACATATGCCTTCAACCAGAAAATCGTCAGAGACATGTTTGGAGGCAACCCAGTCAGGCTGAACGCCTTAGACACACAGTACATCGAGTGCAGCAAGTTGGAGGTTCCCTACTGTTTTGGGGTGGCATTATGTGGGGCTGACATATGTCGCTGATGGTCATGGAAGGTGCCGTAATGGCTGTATGATAAGTGAATACCATCCTCCGACCTATAGCGCAATCATATTGGCAGCATATTGGTGAGGCATTCATCTTCATAGATGACAATGTGCGCCCCCATTATGCACATCTTATGAATGACTCCCTTCAGGATAATGACATCGCTCGACTAGAATGGCCAGCATGTTCCCAAGACATGAACCCTATCATACATGCCTGGGATGGACTGGAAAGGGATATTTATGGACATGATCCACCAACCACTCTGAGGGATCTATGCCAAATTGCCATTGAGGAGTGGGACAATCTGGACCAACAGTGCCTTGATGAACTTGTGGATAGTATGCCACGACAAATAAAGGCATGCATCAATGCAAGAGGATGTGCTACTGGGTATCAGAGGTACCAGTGTGTACAGCAATCTGGACCACCACCTCTGAAGGTCTTGCTGTATGATGGTACAACATGCAATGTGTGGTTTTCATGGGCAATAAAAAGGACGGAAATGATGTTGATGTTGAACTCTATTCCAGTTTTCTCTACAGGTTCCAGAACTCTTGGAACCGAGGTGATGCAAAGCTTTTTTTGATGTGTGTACTTTCTGTGATGCTATAACTTTATATACACTAAGTATGGAAATTAATGCAGGCAAACAGCCTGCTGGTGCCTATCAAGTATTCAATGATGCAGGAAACATGGTGTTATGACTAAATCAGTCCGTTACATCTATGTGAGTTGCTAATAAACTCTACACAAATCATTGACTCACAGTAGTAGATACTTTTTAGAGGAACAATAACACTAGATTTGCTGTCAATAAAGGGGAGGACAGCAAATAGCACCATTTTTGCATTTGAAGAGAAACCAGGTATCAATTGCCTCCTTTGCCCGTATGTTCTAAACAGGAAACAGATAAAGAACATAGTAATGTTCTCTGTTAGGCTCAGAAATGATAGTATAGAACTAACAGTAGCATAGTGGATAAACCTGAACTGATTACATTGTACAATCTCACAAAAGGGGACATTGATGATGTCGATCACCTGAAATCAGAATATTATATTTCAAGAATAAGCAATTACTAGCTGCCTACACTGGTTTGCAGAACATCAGAGCTTTACATGCTCAAGTAATATATAAGACAAATACATTTGATACATTACTGAGAATGGTGCTTACAAAAACACTTATAATCACATGTATGACAATTCCTAGAAAATCACACCACTTGAATGAGAAAAAGTAAGCTGTTGTAGGTATCCACAATCTACCTACAGCAGAAGAAACAAGTTAATCAAGAAAAAAGTTTAGATATCACTACTGCTGCAAAACGAAAGCTTCCATTTTTGTTCCAGTCATCTTCATAAAGAAAATACAGCAGTAAGCGTTCTTCTTACCATGTGTGTACATCGTAAGAAGCTTGATCTGACTCTCATTAGCAAAACAGGAATGAAGTTAAACTTAGTTATTCACTTACCATGGCTATTTCAAAGTGCTGTTAGGAGAGATGTGGGTATAATGATAAACCATGTGTGACAGTTGCACATTGAAATATTTCTACATTAAGCACGACACTTGCGTAATTTTATGTTTATATGTATTGATAGTGTGTTGGTAATAATAAAAAATAATAATTTACTTGATAAATATGTCTTTGTATTGAACCTACTCTTAAAAATTAAAAAAATTGTCTTTGTGAGAAAAAGTCTGATATGGGCGTTATAATGAGACAACAACAGCTGTGAGCAATCATGGAAACCATTTGGCTGTCATAAAATGAACAAAATATTTTAAAATAGCTATCATCTGTTTCATAAGAGAGGAAGTCTGGTGAAAGCAAAACACATTCATATTGAGAGCTCCATAGTTCCTATGTATTCAGAGTAAGTACTGATCAAACACAGCACTGTCTCAAGGGCCTATGTGACAAGTTCCCAGATTTCAGTGCAATTGAAGACCATATCACAAAGATCACAAATGCTAGAGATGACTGAATAGTCACTGCTTAACGAAAGTTATTAATATTCAAAATGTGAAACTAATTCATTAAGTCTGTAGCATTATATATAAGTGTGGTTTCAGCTCTCTGAGATTGTAGACGTGTGTGCTAGTTGTGTTTGTGTGTGTGTGTGTGTGTGTGTGTGTGTGTGTGTGTGTGTGTGTGTGCATGCATGTGTGTCTACTGCTGACAAAGGCCTTAATGGCTGAAAGCTGTAAGTATGTGAATCTTTTTGTTGTGCCTATCGCGACTCACCATCTCCGCTATATGGTGAGTAGCAACTTTCCTTCTCTGATATTGTTGCATTGTAAATACAGGGTGATTATAATTAAAGTTAAACTTTCAAAATGCTGTAGAAATAACACCAGTGGTCAGAATGACGTCAAACTGCAAGAGAATATTTTTGGAGAAGGGGGAAAACTTATAGCAGAAGAAAAAAAAATAGTGTGAAAATTGATCAAGGGATGGTGCTGTATGTGTCAGAATACATAAATGAAAACATCTGACATGCGCACGACCCATTGAAGTTGGTATAAACTCGCTTTTCCTCCTTTCGCATCTGTGATGTTCGCCATGACTGTCTCCATGTGGGATCATGCTCTGCTTGTAAAGCTGTATTACAAGAATGATGACTGTGCACAAGTCACTCTGCAGAAGTTCTGGACCCTGAAGGGTTTGAAAAAAGGCAATGGTCCAATAACTGCTTTGGGTCTGGGGAAAATGATTCAGACATTCGAAAAGACAGGTTCTTTGGTGTGTAACCTGGTAGAGGCAGGAAATGAATTGATACATCAGTGGAAGCAGTGGCCACAGCAATGCAGGAGGAGATGATTGGTGGTGTGCAAACGTGTAGTGCACAGAGAATTGCCCAAACATTGGACATACCCATGAGCACGGTGCGTAAAATCCTACAAAACATCCTTCTTTGCTATCTATTCAAAATTAGCCATGCGTACAAGTTGCTTCCTGTTGACCTGACAGCAAGAGAGACATTTGCTTTAGAATTTCTCGCTCACATGGAAGTGGACAATGACTGGCTGTGAAAGATTTTGTGGACAGACAAAGCCCACTTCCATCTGACAGGATATGTCAATACACAGAATTGTCAAATATGGGCAACAGAAAATCCACACACAAATCAACCAGTAACAGTGCATCCTGAAAAGGTCACTGTGTGGTGTGGGTTTACGGCATCATTTATCATAGGGCCATATTTTTCCGAAGAGACAGGTGCTTCCAGTTCTGTTGTCTGTACTGTCACTGGTAAGTGCTATGAGTGTCTTTTCCCCTACCATGTCTTTCCAGCTCTCCTACAGCATGGATGTGTGGCTGGGATCATTTTTATGCAAGATGGCACACCTTTACTCATTGCAAATCCAGTTAAGCAGCTGCTGAAGCACCATTTTGGAAATACTAGAAATATCAGCTGCCATTTCCCTACAGCCTGGCTGTTTCTATCACCTGATCTTAATCTGTGTGACTTACCACTGTGGGGCTATCTGAAAGATGTTGTGTTCAGTGTGCCAACTAAAAACTTAGCTGCATTGAAAGAATGCATTGTGGAACACATTCTGAACATGATCCTGGAAACAATTTGATCAGTTGTGGAACATGCTGTTTCTCAATTTCAACTTGTTGCGGAAAACGTTGGAAAGCATATTGCCGGCCAGTGTGGCCGAGCGGTTCTAGGCTCTACAGTCTGGAACCTCGCAACTGCTACGGTCACAGGTTCGAATCCTGCCTCGGGCATGGATGTGTGTGATGTCCTTAAGTAGTTCTAAGTTCTAGGGGACTGATGACCACAGCAGTTAAGTCCCATAGTGCTCAGAGCCATTTTTTGAAAGCATATTGACCATGTTTTGCACCAGCCACATGGAAATTAATAATCCGATTTGAATTTGATTGATGCTTTTTATGTGGTTTCAGCCTCAGGACAATTGAAAACTGATGTGATTGATCTTTTTATGCGATTTTTGGTCTCAGGACAATTAAAAGCTGGTGCGATTGATGCTTTTTATGCGGTTTTTGGTCTCAGGACATTAAAAATTGATTTTTCCCATCCGAAGTGATATGATATTGCCGTGATGGATGGACTTATGTAACTAACTGTATCACACGTGTACACCCATGCACACTTGAGTAGTACAGTTTGTTTAATGTCAGACATACACCTTAGGCATTGTTGCATGATTCTTTCATCATTTTTAGTTGACCACTGTTAAATTATGAATGCTTACAGTGCCATCTATTGCTACATTTTGTAACTGTTTATTTTTCTTCTGCCATGCATTTTCCCCCTTTTTTTGATAATATTCTGTAGCAATTTGCTGTCATTCTGACCAGTGGTGTTATTTCTACATTGGTTAGAAACTTTAACTTTAATTACAATCACCCTGTACTACTTCATTTTAAAAGTTTCTCCATCATGTTCCATTTTCAGCTTTTCAGCTCCCTTCTTCTTTCTCTCACTACTGTAACCCAATCTGATAAAGTCATCTCTGTTATTGTCTCTACTTCTGGTACTGTTTCTTCTTTTAATTATTTCATCATTTTGATGAATCTTCAGCAATGCAAACATTAGGAAAGAGAAGCAACTATTGCAAACTAAATCACTGTCCTGTATTAACAAGAAACTTATCATTATTTTTCTATGTACTGCTTGTGCTTAAACAGGCTACATTTACTACACCAAAACTAGCAGAAACCCTACAACTTTGACAATAGCTTCTGGTTCTATGGTTCATGATTCAGCGATACCACAAGCCAATACAAACAAGACCATAAGATGTTAGTGTATTTGTATAATGTTCTCAGCTCACTAAATAAATATCTAACCCATATTTAATTTCCAGCTGTACGTTGTATTAAAGACTGACAGAGCACATCACAGTCTATAGTAAATTTTTAAAATAAAACAGTTAATCAGAATATATAAATGTTGAACAAATAATATAGTGGCATAAAGAGTACAATTTATAGCTTAATTAGTCAAAAAGTGAAATACAATAAACTGGTAAATTGCAATAACTAGTCATCTAGCACTGTGTATTGGTAGCATATCTATTTTAAAATTTCATAAGTTACATAATCTTTCTGTGGTAATGGAAAATCACATACATTATATCGAAATATGCAGCCAAGACTCACTATGTTGAATTAAGTAGGAAATGGCTCAAACAAATAAAACAACTTGAACATCATACATGTAATATGATCTGAAACTGTGAATTCATACTAATTTTGCTATCCACAGTCATCAAACTATTATTTGCATAACAAATTTAACTTCTATGCCTGTACCAGACATAAAGGATGCCTTTGACTACCACAGGATTTCTGTTCAGATGTTGCCAAGTAGTGGTCATTGTATACAAATTTGCTACTCTAATTGCCTTTAATTATTTAGGTTAATTCAAGAAATGTTTGAGTATGTAATGTTTTAAAGCATGGCCTGCTATTCAAATTGCTTTGTCATAGGAAGTGTGGGATCTTGACTCATTAATCATTGCTCCATTCCTCTTATCTTAGTATTAATGATACTGTGCCATTAAATTGGTGTCCCTACCCAATCATCAATACATGATATTTGTTGGGATTTATGGAGAACATGGAAACTTTAAGATGGAGCTCAAGCACCCTGTGAACCTACCTACAGTCATTAGCAGGAACTCTTTGAAACATGTCTCCCATTCAGCTAAGTATTTCACAGTGCTGTTTACATTAAATGTGCCAACTGCAAAAGTTGGCACAATAGCCTACCTACGAACAGTGTACTATGCAATGTTCCACAGCCACATTAGCTGTGCTCTGGTCCTGTGGAGCCACTCTGCAGTCAACAATAATGTTCTTTTATTGCAAAAGAAAGCAATGATGATTATTATCTCAAGCAAAAATTGACCATTGTAAACCAACTTTTTCCAGATTAAGAGTATTGAATGTTTTCACACCATATGTATTCAACTGTTTCATTCACAGAAAGATAAATCATATAACCTAAAGCAAGAGATACGAAGTTCATCAAAATAGCACTTTCAATAAAGATAATATTGCCAGGCCAAGGTGTCAGTTAACAAAGACACAAAACAACTTCCCAATGATGCATCCAAAATTATTTAATGCACTACCTGAAGATAGTTAGTCATTACCAGTGGAGTAATTTAGAACTAAAATTTTATGTAAGCAATTTTTGAAAACATTTCTAATGGAGAATATCAGATGTCTCAGTAAAATATTTTAAAACTAAATTAAAATTAGTCTTCACTGCAATAAATAATAATTGACAATGGTAGCCAGTTTCAATTAAAATGTAACCTTCTTCACACCATATTAAACCATGATGGCATGTGTGGTGGTGAATGGAGCAGATATTGTGAATCTATGAGAAAGTTTACTCCACAGCCACTTTGATAAACAGCCTACAATACAGTGGCATCCATAATTTTCTTAGGTTGTTACTTTAAGGAGGCCAGTGTTAATAGAAGTTAGACAGTAGTCCACAGGGGAAATGTGCCCAAAACATAAATGAGCTGATGCAAGGGTGAAGAGATTCTTGAAACAATCCAAAAGTGACACATGGAATTTGTTCTATACGTTAATGATGCATGATACTGAAGTGAAAGACAAATGACAAGAAGTTACAAGATTTAGACACAGAAAATATTTTCCTAGCATCAGAGATACAGTACATACTGGATAGGAAACTTTGCAGACACAATTGCTGCACCATCTGCTAAAATCAAGCAGTTTCAGTTGATTGCAAGATCACTTTTTATACACCCCCATTTGCAATGTGGGAACTTCAACAGGTAGTCTTACTTTTAACACTGCCCCAGGATTGACAACATTTGTTGTCTGATGACCATACTTTTTTCATCAGGTGATAAAATTTGGCCCATGGAACTGCTCCCAAGTATTTGAGTCATACAAATCATAGAGCTCATACCAAAGCAAGAAAAAAGGCCATTTAACTGAAAATCATACTGGCTAATTGCACTAACCTCATAATCAACAAAACTCTACAATGGATTGGTAAGACTTAATAGTGGCTGGAACACAATTACTTACTGTCAAGCACCTATAATGTCTGTGTAAAAGGAAGCAGAACATATGAAAATTACATAATATTAATGAGTGACATGCAGTCCATTTGTCCAGCACAGCTTCCTCACCTCAGTCTTACTCGACATGAAAGAAGTATATGGTAATGTTCAAGCCCTTACATTTATACATAAACTTTGTCCTCTAGCACTGACTGTTAATCTGTTACAATATTCAGATGGTATATGCTTATACTCAATGCACATGTCTCTTCAGGATGGATGTCATAATTTAGCATGTGCTGCCGTATACCGGGAAGATTGGTTAATGAAAAACGAGCTATCAATATCACCTTACAGATCACAAGTTATGATGTTTACTCACAAATGTTCATAACATATTGCACAGCAGATGAAATTGGAAGGCCATACAATAAGAGTAACCTTGACTGCATAATACCAAGAATTAATCTTAGACTGTTGTGGTATGTCCTCATTAGACAAATGCTTTTGAGTTAGAACATGTGATAACATTCTCCACCCACTGGCCAACACTGGTGGTAGGGCAAAAATCCGATGACAATGCTCGTTCTGTATGTCATTGACGAAACCTCAATTGTATTCCGTGTGATTTCTGAAAATCTGAAATGTTTAACATTTCATATGAGAATGTCCTTAAAAGTAATGGCTCTGAATTTTTTTTCTTCTGTTCTCAATATCTGTCAAGCTATTACACGCCATGCATATTACTTTGTCAACTTTCTCACTCGACTGACACAAGCTGCAATCCTCTGCAGCTGGAGGGCTCTGAATTATAGTGTGTTACATGACAGTTCTTAAAGGTACTATATCAGTGAGTGGGAAATAGTGTGCTGTAATTGAATTTCTAACCACAGAAAACATGCATCCAATAGAAATCTGTAGAATAATGAAAGCTGTGTACATTGATGATTGCATCAACAACATAATATGCAATGTTGGATTTCGTGATTCATAATGAAAGAACTTTATGAGACTGAACTCAGAGTGGATGAGCACAAATGGCAACCAGCAAGACTCATTGGAATGGGGTTGATGAACTCATCAGAGAAAATCATCAGATAACACAGACTCAGCTGTCATGTAAGTGTGGAATATCATGAGAGCATGTACAAGCTGTCATTGCAGAACTGCAGTATAGAAAACTATGTGCTTAGTGAATGCCTCAAATGCTCATGCCTGATACAAAACAGAGGAGATTGGGCACCTGTCAGCAATGACTTTCGTTTTGAGTGTGAGGGTGATGGGTTCATCAGATGATGAAATTTGGATTCACTATTTCGTCCCTGAAAACAGGAGAGCATCAGTGAAGTTCCCACAAAGAATCACTGATGCCATAAAAATTCAAACCCATGCCATCAGCAAGCAAAGTCATACTCACAGTATTCTGAGACACTCAAGCCATGGTTCATTTGGAATTCATGTCTAAAGACACCACCATAATCTCTGAAAGGTACTGCGAAACCCTTAGAAAATTGAAGGAACAGATTCAAAGAGTTGATCCACACATGGAGCATGCTCTCCTTTAGTATGACTTTGCCAGAGCACACAAGTCCTGTGACATCTGCAAAATCTCACTCTTAGGTTCGCTGTTACTGATTGTTCTCAATATGATTCAGGCTTAGTCCCACCTGATTTGCATCTGTTTCTAAAACTTAAAGAATGCCTTTGAGGGCTTCACTTTGATAGTGATAAATACATGAAAGCAGAAGTAAGCTTGTGGCTCAGTCAACAAAGTCAAACATTCTACAATGATGGTATTAACAAATGGGTCTCTCATTATGAGCAATGTGTTCATTGCCAGGATGACTTGTTGAGAAAAAAAATGTAGATATGAAGACTAATTATGTAGACTGTTGATAAGGTTTGTTTTATTTAAAAAATTTTAGCAGCTTTAGCAGTTTAGCAGTTTTTAGCAATTTTGGAGGCATTACTTATTGCGTGATTTTATATATTCAGTACAACCAATGCAAATGTTTAATGAAAACATTTATTGATGAATCAAAAATAACACAAACCCTGTGTGTTTAGTGCCTTTCTTCTCCTGATCTCCAGAAGAACTGTTTTGCTCCCTCCCTCAAACAAGTCAGTAGCTACTGCAGAGCCAGTGGCCATTATGTAAGCTCTGCAGCTTGTCAAGCTGTTTGAACTTGCAAGGGTTCCACCATCTCGATACGCACTTTTAACTTTAGTTGACAGAACTCCCCATTTCTTCCAGAAGTTCTTCCTGAAAATTGCTTTTTTACAAAGAACAATCCAACTGTTCTGGAAAATTATCTGGTTTTATTTGTGAGTTTATAAACAGACTTGAATTCACGACTCAAGTTACAAGTTGTTATTAATGCAAGCATGACTGAACTGTTCCAAGGCTATTGGTAGAATCCTCCTCTACTTCATTCAAAACTTTTAGGCCAGTGCTGGCCATCGTCATGAACTTTGTCATGAAGGTCTCCTTGGTATGACGCATAGTGCTGCAGACTCTGCAGCTACTTGCAATGATATGTTTCATCATAATATGGCCTTTCTCTGCTGCACTATGCCCCAGGACCTCTAGCAAAAAATCCAAACACAATGAACCCAGAATCAGTTCAATACTCCGACTAACCATAATAACATAACTTAAGTGTGATTGTGAACCAACTAGCCATGATTTCTCAATTATATCAGCTGGTCCCCCTCCCCCCCCCCCCCCCCCCCCTACCCCCATGAACCATGGACCTTGCCGTTGGTGGGAAGGCTTGCGTGCCTCAACGATACAGATACCGTAGGTGCAACCACAATGGAGGGGTATCTTTTGAGAGGCCAGACACACGTGTGGTTCCTGAAGAGGGGCAGCAGCCTTTTCAGTAGTTGCAGGGGCAACAGTCTGTATGATTGACTGATCTGGCCCTGTAACACTAACCAAAACGGCCTTGCTGTTGTGGTACTGTGAAGCGGCTGAAAGCAAGGGGAAACTACAGCCGTAATTTTTCCCGAGGGCATGCAGCTTTACTGTATGATTAAATGATGATGGCGTCCTCTTGGGTAAAATATTCCAGAGGTAAAATAGTCCCCCATTTGGATCTCCGGGCAGGGACTACTCAAGAGAAAGAAAACTGGTGTTCTATGGATTGGAGTGTCGAATGTCAGACCCCTTAATCGGGCAGGTACGTTAGAAAATTTAAAAAGGGAAATGGATAGCTTAAAGTTAGATATAGTGGGAATTAGTGAAGTTTGGTGGCAGGAGGAACAAGACTTTTTGTCAGGTGAATACAGGGTTATAAATACAAAATCAAATAGGGGTAATGCAGGTGTAGGTATAATAATGAATAAAAAAATGGGAGTGCGAGTAAGCTACTACAAACAGCATAGTGAACGCATTATTGTGGCCAAGATAGACACGAAGCACACGCCTACTACAGTAGTAAGTTTATATGCCAACTAGCTCTGCAGATGATGAAGAAATTGATGAGATAAAAGAAATTATTCAGGTAGTGGAGGGAGACAAAAATTTAATAGTCATGGGTGACTGGAATTCGACAGTAGGAAAAGGAAGAGAAGAAAACATAGTAGGTGAATATGGATTGGGGCTAAGAAATGAAAGAGGAAGCCGCCTGGTAGAATTCTGCACAGAGCATAACTTAATCATAGCTAACACTTGGTTCAAGAATCATGAAAGAAGGTTGTATACATGGAAGAACCCTGGAGATACTAAAAGGTTTCAGGTAGATTATATAATGGTAAGACAGAGATTTAGGATCCAGATTTTAAATTGTAAGACATTTCCAGGGGCAGATGTAGACCCTGACCTCAATTTATTGGTTATGAACTGTAGATTAAAACTGAAGAAACTGCAAAAAGGTGGGAATTTGAGGAGAAGGGACCTGGATAAACTGAAAGAACCAGAGGTTGTACAGAGTTTCAGGGAGAGCATAAGGGAACAATTGACAGGAATGGGGGAAAGAAATACAGTAGAAGAAGAATGGGTAGCTTTGAGGAATGAAATAGTGAAGGCAGCAGAGGATCAAGTAGGTAAAAAGACGAGGGCTAGTAGAAATCCTTGGCTAACAGAAGAGATACTGAATTTAATTGATGAAAGGAGAAAATATAAAAATGCAGTAAATAAAGCAGGCAAAAAGGAATACAAACGTCTCAAAAATGTGGCTTATCTCACGAGGGGTAAGATAGATACTGCCTACAGGAAAATTAAAGAGACCTTTGGAGAAAAGAGAACCATTTGCATGAATATCAAGAGCTCAAATGGAAACCCATTTCTAAGCAAAGAAGGGAAAGCAGAAAGGTGGAAGGAGCATATAGAGGGTCTATACAGGGGTGATGTTCTTGAGGACAATATTATGGAAATGGAAGAGGAGGTAGATGAAAATGAAATGGGAGATATGATACTGCGTGAAGCGTTTGACGGAGCACTGAAAGACCTAAGTCGAAACAAGGCCCCGGGAGTAGACAACATTCCATTAGAACTACTGACAGCCTTGGGAGAGCCAGGCCTAACAAAACTCTACCGTCTGGTGAGCAAGATGTATGAGACAGGTGAAATTCCCTCAGACTTCAAGAAGAATATAGTAATTCCAATCTCAAAGAAAGCAGGTGTTGACAGACATGAAAATTACTGAACTATCAGTTTAATAAGTCACAACTGCAAAATACTAACTCAAATTCTTTACAGACGAATGGAAAAACTGGTAGAAGAAAGATTAAGGAAAGGCAAACCTACATTTCTAGCATTTGTAGACTTAGAGAAAGCTTTTGACAATGTTGACTGGAATACTCTCTTTCAAATTCTGAAGGTGGCGGGGTAAAATACAGGGAGCGAAAGGCTATTTACAATTTGTACAGAAACCAGATGGCAGTTATAAGAGTCGATGGACATGAAAGGGAAGCAGTAGTTTGGAAGGGAGTGAGACAGGGTTGTAGCCTCTCCCCGATGCTATTCAATCTGTATATTGAGCAAGCAGCAAAGGAAACAAAAGAAAAGTTTGGAGTAGGTATTAAAATCTATGGAGAAGAAATAAAAACTTTGAGGTTTGCCGATGACATTGTAATTCTGTCAGAGACAGCAAAGGACTTGGAAGAGCAGTTGAACGGAATGGACAGTGTCTTGAAAGGAGGGTATAAGATGAACATCAACAAAAGCAAAATGAGGATAATGGAATGTAGTCGAATTAAATCAGGTGATGCTGAGGAAATTAGATTAGGAAATGAGACACTTAAAGTAGTAAAGGAGTTTTGCTATTTTGGGAGCAAAATAACTGATGATGGTCGAAATAGAGGATATAAAATGTAGACTGGCAATGGCAAGGTAAGCGTTTCTGAAGAAGAGAAATTTGTTACCATCGAGTATTTATTTAAGTGTCAGAAAGTCGTTTCTGAAAGTATTTGTGTGGAGTGTAGCCATGTATGGAAGTGAAACATGGACGATAAATAGTTTGGACTAGAAGAGAACAGAAGCTTTCAAAATGTGGTGCTACTGAAGAATGCTGAAGATTAGATGGGTAAATCACATAAGTAATGAGGAGGTATTGAATAGAATTGGGGGGGAAGAGGATTTTGTGGCACAACTTGACTAGAAGAAGGGATTGGTTGGTAGGACATGTTCTGAGGCATCAAGGGATCACCAATTTGGTACTGGAGGGCAGCATGGAGGGTAAAAATCGTAGAGGGAGACCAAGAGATGAATCCACTAAGCAGATTCAGAAGGATGTAGGCTGCAGTAGGTACTGGGAGATGAAGAAGCTTGCACAGGATAGAGTAGCATGGAGAGCTGCATCAAACAAGTCTCAGGACTGAAGACCACAACAACAACAACAGCAGCTGTTATGGGGGAAGGTGTTTTACAAACTTCTGAATTATTAATTCATGTCTTCATACTCAAACATCTGCCATCCCTATAATTGAGTAATTGTGGTCATTTGTGACTAACTTATTATAATTAACATAACACAATCATATTGTTGAGCATGGAGTCTCAATAAATGTACCCGTCTTTGAATGAAATTTTATAAGCTTCTGATATAACAGAGAAGTAACTTTTAAAATGTATTTATTTATTGTGTCAAAAATATAGAAATATAAAAAAATGTATGTGTTGACATAATTTTACACAAAAGAAGACCGAAAGTTGACACTTCAAGTGCATTTGGTGTAGCTCTCATAAGGTATTGCTTGGTGCGGGTGGTTGGTGATGAGGAACACTGAAGGAAATGATTGTTAGTCTGCTCAATGCCACACTGGCAATGAACTGAGTCCACAGAGAAACCTCAAGTCCTCAGACTAGTCTTGCATTTCGTTGTGTTTGATCGTAATCTCTTGAGAGACCTCCATATTGACCACATCTCGGAATGTCCAGGGAAAAGTTCTTCCTTTGGAGCCAACCATTCTCCAAAATACTGACATTTCTCCTGCCATCACTAGATCCTTGCCACATGTGGATTCTTGATGAGAGCCTCAGTAGCTGTCAAGAAGCTCTTTCATGATTTCAGTCTAGGATGTGCTGGCTGATGACCGTATAGTGGATGGGCTTTCTTCGCTGTGGCCTTACTTTTCTCATAACTCGCAGCTACCTCACATCTGATTTCAGGAGGAGCTATGCCAGTGAGATTTCAGGAGGAGCTATGCCAGCCAGGCAATGGAGTTTGTCCACAGGAGTAGGTCTTAAGCAACCCGTGATAATCCGGCAAGACTCATTTAGAGCCACATCTGCATTCCTGGCATGACTGGACTTGTACCATACTGAACACGCATATTCAGCAGTGGAATAACATAGAACAAGTGCGCTTAAGTGCACAGTGAATGGATTAGCACCCCATGATGTACCTGTCATTTTCCCACTATGTTATTTCTGGCTGCCACTTTCTGTTTGGTGTTTAGACAATGCTTTTTATACATTAGCGTGTGATTCAGAGTTACTCCAAGATATTTGGGAGCTGGATTATGTTTGAGTACGATGCTTCCCCTGGATATATTTAAGGATCTATTTGCCTGTTTATTCTTCAGGTGCAAAGCGCAGGTCTGAGTCTTGGCAGGAATATGTTTCAAGTAATTCCCATGATAATAAATAGCGAATTCTTCCAAAGATTTTGATAGCGTATCTTCTACAGTCTCAAAACAGTCAGCCTGAGTAGTGATAGTGCAGTCATCAGCATAAATAAAGCTTTGAGTTCCTTCAGGTATAGGTTGATTGTTGGTATAGATGTTGAATACTAGCGGCACAAGCATGCTGCCTTGTGGTAGCCCATTTTTCTGAGTTCTGCATCTACTTTTCTTACCCCGAAGTTCCACAAAAAATCTATAATTCTGGAGAAGGTTTCTAATATTGCACATGAGCGTGAAGTCTTTAGTTATATCATAAACTTTATTCAGAAGGAGCCATTGGTTGATCCTATCATAAGCCACGGATAGATCGGTAAAGACAGCACCTGTAATGAGCCATTTCTCATATCCATCTTCGATATGTTGTGTTAAGATTAGAAAGGTGGAGTGTCTTCTAATACCACGGCAAGCAGGTTTCAGAGAAGCGAAAAGTTGCATGTCTCAATTATTAAACTCTTAAAATCGTAACACATCACAAGTTTATGTGTCCTTATTGACTGACATAAGTTACCTTGATCAATAGTTGAATATCATCAGTCCTGCTATGTTTATAATAACAATCCTCAACATACCACCTTACCAATCATATCCAGTGGGTTGTCTTACAGATTCACTTTCTATCTGTACTCATAAGCAATTACACTTGAACATATACTGTTATCACTAGCACCAAAGATGTGCTTACTAATAGTGTAGTAGCCCCTTAATACCATGAAATAGTGCATTGATAATGGCTAGGCACTAGTCCTACATAGTCTTGAATGAGCTGTGACAATAGCCCAAAGAACAGGGGACTGGCCTATTAGGACATGCATTGCTACCATGAAATAGTGCAGTGATAATGGCTACGCACTTTCCAAAATCTAGATTTGCTAATAAAACCTGAAAGAAAAGGACAACTGATCGCTGTGCTCTATCATTTGAAAGTCATATCACAGTCGTTGAGTGCACCCACATCCCCAATGGTCTAACAATGTGTGACGATATGAAGCAATGTGACGTTGGATTGCAAGCAAAATTCACACCTCTCTCTCATCGGTCAGCTTACTTGATCTGAGCAGCCGATCTTCTCCTCTGGATTGCCAGCTCCATCAATGTCCAAAACCTTCTTCGCCAAGGAAACAGGAATTTATAACATTCTCTCTCTATTTTTGAAATAATTTAGTACTCAAAGAATACTTTTAACTCAGTCATAGTATATTTCAACTTCCACAGAGATCAAATTCAATATTTTTCACACACAAATATTCAAACTCGTGCAAGTCAACCGACTTGTCTCACATCAGATCCGATTAGAATACATTTACAATATAGTTGGCTTAATAACCACCAGCAATTATGAACATGTCCTACTTCTCTCAAGTCCAGTAGTTGAATTCTAATTAAGAATGTTTCAACTGTTCTTCTTTTTCTTGTTAGAATAATCAACAATATAAAACACCATAAGATACATAAACACTCCTTGTTCTTCCAATATGGCTTCTGTGGTGCAAGTGGCAAACACTTGTCGATGCCATTCGACCATCGCATCTACCTTGTGCTTGTGACTCCTTTCCAGCCTGCACACATAAACATGTTTTGTGTAGTGTGAATGTTCTCTCACACTTATTTTTCAAAATATTGTGTGTTCGAGATGATAGAAGAGCGAGTGGTTCTAGAATTTACGTGGAAATTCTTGAACCAGTACAATGGAAGGTAACTTGATGAGGTGCATAGGGTTTCCACAGTATGGGAACAGCGATGAAACCTACAGAAATACTGTTTGTTGCTTTCAATTGTTTGTCACTGACATCATAAGTTGAAGCACAGTGTTGAACCACATCACGCACAGGATTGATCACTGTAGGTGATTGAAGAGTCAACTGAGAAGCACTGCACCATCCAGAATGGGAAGCATTAGCATGGCGTGCAAATTTTAGCACATGATGGTTGTGTGTGGGCCATGTAGTAATTGTATCAGTGTAAAAATTACCTCTTAAGTGGTCATTGTGAACTGTCAGGATTCACTACTGTGAAGGGCACCAGTGTGGAAATCAGGTACAATGCGTATATTATATAAATCAGGTACAACATGGTATGGTAGACTAACAGTATGATGGTCAGATATATCCAAGTGCTCACGATGGATGCTAAGAACAAACTGAAGTTTAGGTGAAGTCACAGATATTCCACTCACAGCACAACCGCAATGTATATCGTAGTGGATGTCCCCACACTGGCATCTGTTTATTGAATAGTATATGAAACTTTTATGGACTGGTACAGTATTTTATATATTTTATGTGAGGATCTAACAAATGTCCACTGACTGCAGTTACTTGTGTGTGTTGCAATAATAGTGAAACACAATGGAGGTGGCCTACAACTGTTTTTATTAGTTTTGGCTCAGGCAATGATGTAATGTAATCATTTTAGACACTCTGTGACAATTATGTGGAACTATAAATCTTCTACATCAGCAAGATAACATTTCTGCACACAAAGAAAGGAATATTGTGTCTTTATTCAACGAATGTGGATGAATGTATGGGACTGCTCTTCTGAAAACCTTATCACAATCACACTCACTATCTTCAAAATGAACTGGAGCATTAGTTGTGCACCAAATAAATTCACCCAGAACTTCAAGAAAAATTCATGACACTTCAGAAAGAATAGAAACAAATTCCACACTCATTGTCTTAAAATATTGGAATACATTTCCTGGAAATTAAATACTGTAAGAACAGTGAAAGCATGTCCTGTGCTGTCAGCTGCAGGTATTGTGACTTTAAAACAAACAGTAATATATGGATATAGAGGGGCTTGTTGTTTATCCCAAAGTATATATTCAGCCTATTTAAACTATGGTCTGTTTATATTTGCAAACACAGTTTTATATAAGTGATGTACTGCATAATAATTAACTTCCAACTTTTAAAATAAGAGCATGTTGTTCCTTCCTTTAATAAAGGTAATTCTTTTGCAGTTAACTTTCCCTGGTGTTAATGTATCTGGCATAGAGCTTATAACAGCAAATTCAATAAAAAATGAATTCACAACATTTTGGCAGAAAAGCGATGTTGATCTCTCCAGAGGTCTTGATTTTGCCCCTGGTGGAGCAGTCTATGCTCGCATTACACATCTGCAGCATGCCCCATACTTATTTGCAGTACAGGTGAGTTCACTTGAAACTCTTATTTATGCTAATCACCTATTTGATTAAAAATAAATAAATAAATAAACTGTTATTGGTGTAGACCAACATAGAATAATGATTTCCTCCATAGAGGCTTAAAAGTGACCAAATTTATTTACACATTTGTGTTCAAATGCTATGTATACTCAATAATTAAGAGGCTATTCCTGCATGGACCTTTGGAAATGTTATCAGAACAAGGAAAATCTTAATTACAAGGTAGTCTGTAATATTCCAGCCTGTAATTATTGTAAGGTTCACTAACACACTGCCCTTTCCTAAAAAGAAGCAAGCCAGTCCATGTTGATAACAAGTGATGATTCACAGGCTAACAATAAAATTCTCAAACATATACCACATCTGTAACTGAAGTCATAATGGAGCAAGAGGCTAAGCATTTATCCCAATGACAGCCAAAACACAGTGTAGGTCTTTTGAAGCTGATTGGATACCGGTGGGCTTTCATAAAAGACCAAACACTGATGACCTCAGAGATGTAGTTGTGCACTGTGTCACAGTGGCACCTTCCCAAATATATTTACTTTTACATTCATTTTAATGTTTTCCCAGGTATATGAAATACTTCCTCCTATAACCAGCTCAAATAATTAGAAATGCCATGGATGATGTTTCAGCTATCACAGTGAGGGGGAGTTGGGCAGTGGCAGAAAATAACCATACCATAGACTGCTGGAAGCTGCTGTACAGTGCTCGACTTGAGAGATGTGTTGAGAGGGCCTTGGTTTTCATAGGGAGAGGCAGGACTGTGGATTCTGTTGAGGTGTTGGCAACAGCAGTGAACTGGAAGCTGGTGTAGGATCCACTTCCATACAGGTCTTTTCAGTGTCTGGTTTGCAGATCTGAGTTATAATTGTGGATAGGCTTTGGTAGGAAAGATCTTAGTGGAAAGCTGATTTCTGTCAACTGAAGCTGCATCTGGTTGTAATAGCAGGTTCACTTCCTGTCTTTGAAACAAGAACATTTTCTGACAGTTTTATCTCGAGACAACGGTGGAAGGTGGAATATTACCTTGAGAGTGGCCAGCTATGTGTGTGTGTGTGTGTGTTGGTATGCTGTAACTGACTGTCACTATCAGTTCAGCCAAAACATCCATGATAACAGAAAGGTTAATTCCAATTATGATCCAAAAAATGGGAGGCAGTTGTCCCACTAGTACTATCACATTACTCACTTGCTTGACAGAGTGGTATAAAATAGAAATGTGGCAACACAATAAGAAGTAATCAATAATATTTATTAGTGGTGATGGTACAGTACAGCATTTGGTGTTTTTCAGTCAAGACTGTTTGTAATCCTTTCCTAATAACTTGAATGTTTCCTGGCAATCTATGATATTGTCACTGAGACTAAAAATAATCATGCACACACTTGTTCAACTATCCTAGTTCTCTGCATATAGTGACTGCTACTTTGGAATGTAGTCTTGTGAATGGAACTCGCAAAACTGTGTTCTGTGGCGTATGTATAGGAAGTGAGCTGAGCTGGTTGCAGCCACTGAACTGTGACAGTGTTCACAGCACACTGTCTTTTCTTCCTGTCAGCAGAAGCATCTCCATCTTCACCAATGTTAGGTAAGCAAAGGACTTCCCAGCTGACAGCCTCTCTTCCACTATCTGTAGTGGGTGGCAACTATTGGATGATGAATATGACAAGCCAATGGATGTGGTGCAGAAGCAAAAAGTGGTCCTGATTTGTTGGCACCATGTGGAGGCTGCTGCTTGGAACTGAGAGGTGCCAGGTGTGACTGTGCCAGTGTGGTGGTGGGCTCTCAAAGTATTATTGTGTACCACTTGAGCCATGGACTCAATAATCTGAGTGCTTACTCATGGGTGCCTAGGCAGAGAAGCTACTCCTATTGGGCTGCAGTTTTTGATGGAAATGTGGAGGAATGATTAACCTACTTTCTGGTGAGTCTACTTGCAGCAAAAAGATCCTGTTGTTTGTAGTGACCCACAACTGCCTACCATGTGTGTGTGTGTGTGTGTGTGTGTGTGTGTGTGTGTGTGTGTGTGTGCGTGTGTGCTAGAGCGTGAGGGTCAAATTTTTGTGCATGCATCAGTAGTTCCGTGTGCGCCGCCAGAGGCACTGGGTTTATTCGCGCGAAGTGCATATCATTTATTCCTTGTTTTAGTTACCTTTTGTATGATAATTATTCTATGCTTTTTAGCTATCTTTCTGTAGTGTGTGTTCCTTTTATACATATTTAGTAACACTAGGAACGAGAAGCTCACTGACCTCGACTGGACTGTTGCACATTACTGGAATCATGAGCTCTGTACTTTAGTGCCGTACACAAAAATAAAGTTCCATCATTTAGTTTAACATATTCTGGTGTATGCATCATTTATGTAGCAGGCAAGGCAGAATCACAGGACCTAATTCATTTACACTGTGGCTACAGCAGTGACCCCGATGTGATCTGCCCTGCCTGTGCATGTGTAACATCAGTAAAGAATTAATGAGAATCAAGCAGCAGCTAACCCAGCAGTATCTAGACTAGCCTTGGGGCTATTGCGATCCTGGCTGCAAAATCTGGCACTATGATTTGCTCAGGTACAGGCAATTTATTTTTATTCAGACTTTACCGGAGACGCATCTTAATTTGCATTGGCAGTGAGCCAATTGGAGTATGTAATGGGACACACTTCTCTGATATTACCTTTTCTTATAGAAATAGCCAATACCAAATAGTATTTTCAAATGTTGTATAAGTTAAAATTATCTCAGCTGTTTCACTAAAAGAATTTCATATGATTTTTTTGTATGTTGTATTATATTTCAGGTTAAAACGTACAAAAAGAAACTAATTTGTTACAATTGATAGTTACTTGGTCCTGTTTTTATAGCTTAA
This sequence comes from Schistocerca americana, assembly GCF_021461395.2. Lineage (NCBI taxonomy): Eukaryota > Metazoa > Arthropoda > Insecta > Orthoptera > Acrididae > Schistocerca > Schistocerca americana. Next base: position 445,224,275 of record NC_060120.1, on the reverse strand, counting down.
ATTATTATTCTTTTAGAAATATCTGTAATTATGAAATACCTGGCATTATTAAAATTCATATTATTAATTGCACAATCTAATACTAATTATTAAATTTATTTCTGAGTGATATAACCTGGTGATGATTCTTCTTTTGTCAAGAAAGATTGTAAACTCTTTTGTTTTGTAAACTCTTTGGAATGTATTACTACTGCAGAATGAGTGAGTAGTGGTGGGCATGCCTCTGATGGAAATAGATGTGTTTTTCATTTTGGCAATAATAATGTAAATCTTGGTTTTATGAAAATGGAGATTGTGAAGTCAGTGTGATGTAGAAGAATGGGATAAAATACAAAAAAACAGAAAGTACTTCATCGGTTAACATGTCAATTGGAACCCACAAAGTCAAAACTGCAGCCTCAAGAATCTACGCCTAGATGCCCTGCAGCCAACAATGAGAAAATGAAGATAAGTAAAAAAAGAAATTGTATATCTTATGTCTCTCAAAGCTTCGAAACTAATGAAGAGGCTGAAAAGTTACTGGTGATGTGTGGGAGGGTAAGATTAGAAGTAGCAATATGCAGTAGAAGTGCAAGATATCATCATCGCACCACCTGAAGTTAATGTATACGAACAGTTGAAGATGGAACTGATCCACCCCATATCAGCATCAAAAGAAGAGTGCATCCGTCAGATATTAATTCAAGATGACATTGGGGACCAAATACCTTCACAGTATCTGCAGCATCTTAGAAGTAAAAGTAATGCTGGCACTGTATCAGATCATGATGTATGATCTGGAGCTGTCGTTTACCTCCATCTATCAAGGTGATTATCACGATGCAGTCAGATATGTCGTTAGACTCTGTGGCAGAATTGGACGACAAGGTGCTGGATGCTGCCTCACATGCACCTATTATGGTATCAGCCATCACAGTAGCATGAGCTGAGTATGATGCTTTAGCAGTGAAGGTTGATCAACTGACGCAGCATATTAGCCATCTGGTAGTGTGTTGCAGTGTTGGTGGAGATCGTAGCTGGCCAAGATACAGGTGACACCCCCACAACAGTGCTGTGTTCCACTCACCTGTGCCGTCACCTGATACACAGAAGGATATGTGCTGGTACCAATGGCATTTGAGGGAACTTGGACAATGCTGCACCAAACTATGCGTGTTCCCAAATGCCAGAGACAATTGAACGTAGGCGCTTCATCAGATTGTCGGCCAACATCACTCAGATTGTTGGCCAACATCATAGTGCCTATTCATCAGCAATCAACACACCAGCTGTAAGTACTTGATTGAGGCTGGCTCTGAATTATGTATTTACCCATGTATGATACTACATCAGTGCCAACTGCGTACATCATTCTGCCTGGTGGCTGTGAATAACTCGGTCATTGGAACATATGGCTTGCACGGAATACAGCTGGATTTTGGCCTCTGCTATGTGTTCCTTTGGAATTTCGCTGCAGCAGATGTGACTGACCCAATAATATAAGTGGATTTCTTGGTGTACTATAACCGTTTGGCAGATTTGACCAACACCTACCTTGTAGACTAGACCATCGGGCTTATGGCCTCAGATGTCTGGCGTCAGGCATCCAACCAATCTGCCCAGCTGATTACTGCCACTGACAGTGAGTATGTCACATTATTGAAGGACCTTCCAGCGTTAAAAAAGCCACTGGGCATACCAAAGGACATCAGGAACAACACTGTGTGCTATATCAAGACAACTGAGGGGCCACTAATCTCCTGCCGACCAAGTTGACTGGCGCTGGACTTTTTGAAGATAGCCAAGTCTGAGTTTGATACCATAAACAGAGAGGACAGCCCTTGGTCTTCACTGTTATACCTCATCCCCATAAAGGGTGGGAATTACAGAGCACTGAACATCCGCACAATACCTGACAGGTAACTGATACCTCTGCTCCACAACTTCAGCTATGCATTGAGCTGTGCTTGTGTGTATAGTGTACTAGATTGCACCAAGGCCTACACACAGATTGTGGTGGCCAATGAAGACAGCCATTATTATGCCATTTGGCTTATTTGAAAGTCAATTTATGACTTTCGGTCTCCAAAATGTAGTGCAAACCTCACAAAGGTTCATTGATTCAGTGCTGCAAGGCCTGTCATTCTGTTTTGCTTAGCTGGACGACATTTTGGTCTTCTCAGCTTCACCGGAAGAACACTGCCAGCATCTCGTCGAGGCTTTTCAATGACTAAGTGAGTACGGAATTTTGCTGAACATGGCGAAGTGTATCTTTGGACGGTTGCAAGTTGACTTCCTAGGCCACCACATTACTCCTTCAGGCTCACAACCATTCCTGGACAAAATAGAGGCTATCCACCAGCTGCCCCAGCCAGCCACATGCAAGGAATTAAGACACTACCTAGAGCTAAACTTTTATCGGCAACATCTGACACATGCATCTGAAGTTCAAGAGCTGCTAACAGCTGCACTGGTGAGCCTGGAGGCTAAAGGCTATTTGACAATTACCTGTACGGACGACATGATCATGGCATTTGAGAAAACTAAACAAGTGATAGTGGACGCGACATGTTGGCGCATCCCTGAATGCACTGTTGGCTGTGGTTGTAGATGCAAGCTAGACAGGCATAGGCAGCGTGCTCAACAACACGTTGATGAGGCCTGGTAGCCGCTAGCTTTCTTCTCTAGAAAGCTGACAATGTTGCAACAGAAATGGAGCACGTAAGACTGTGAACTGCTGGCAGTGTGTGAGGCTGTCAAATACTTTCGTCCTTATGTTGAGGCTTTTGCCTTCACAGTATTTACAGACCACAAGCCACTGACATTTGCCTTCCAGGAAAATAATCAAAACTACTCACTGAGGCAACAGAATCAACTGCTATACGTTGCCCCATTCACCATGGACATTCAACATATTTCCAGGATTGACAACATCATGGTGGATTGTCTCTCTCACATCGGCAGTGTCTCTTCACTGGACTATGTGGCACTTGCAGAAGCACAGAGGTCAGGCCAAGAGCTGCAAGACCTGTTACAAGATGCAAGGATTTCATTGCAACTACAACCCATAGGCATTCCTGGTGCCAGCGTGCAACTGTATTGCGATGTGTCCACAACCAAGCCACGTCCATACATTCCTCTGAACTTCCGACAGCAAGCATTTGAATCCCTACACAGCCTGAGACACCCAAGTATGAGATCTATGCTCCATGTGGTTCCAGACTGCTTTGTGTGGCTGCAACCAAAGAAGGACTGTAGAGAGTGGATGAAGTGTTGTTTCCAGTGCCAACGCAGTAAAGTCGACACACACGTACATGCACCAGTAGGTTAGCAAATTCTTGGCAAGGCATATTCAGATTTCTAAAAAATATGGAACACGATGCAGTACTATAGGGTCTTTAATAAGAAATCAAATATTGGTGAAAGTGTCACAGCCAAAAATTTTAGCAGCTGTAGAAGGAGTCACAGTGGCAAAAGTTATGTTTTGGGTAAATTTCTTGTATTCAGCAGATACTGTGATGAAAATATTCATAGAATTGATTGATTACTACAATTTTACAGTCATCTTTCAGTTGAATGCAAAGCAGGTGAATAAACTGCAAGTATATGTCTTCATTGATAAGTGACACTAATGGACCAGAATGTTTCAGGTTCGTGACTCATTGTAAATGCTAGCATCAATATACTTGGCGCATTGGTTTTGTTGTTATGTACTTGCACAATGTTGCTGATGCATATACTCTTACTTTACAGAGCTGGCTTCAGGCTCCATTTCTGATTATGATAAACAGTTGTCATGTTGCCTCATTTATTGCAGCTGTAATATATCATGTCGTGGCGATTATGGACTCTACATTGATGGGTCTTGAAACACTGTGGGCATGGTGGACTCTGTTGACTACTTGGAAACATATATGCTATATTTCTGTCTTTATGACCACTGATGAGAAGTGCTGTTTGATTGCTCTCACTCATGCTATCTTTTTGATATCAGATTGGGTGCAGTGAACTGACTAAGGAAAGTCATAATGTTGACATGGTATCTCTCGATTCATTATGCTTTGATAACTTGATCTGCTATGCTTCTGCTTAGATGGTTCATCTAACTAAATTTTTTTTAAATTTTCTATCTAATCTACTACAGAAATTTCAAAAACTTCATCCAACATAGAATCAGACTGTTATAATGACAGAGCTCATACCTTAACATTGACTTCCATGATGACGACTATATTCCTGATAACCATAACAGTGGTTGCATTGAGAATTTCTACATATCAATGCACACAATTTACTCATACGCTTTAACTCTGTAATACAAAAGGCATCCTGTGATGTACACTAAGGCATTGTAAAAGGTAAAACACTCAGAAGCAATGGTGTGCAACACAACATGCTAAGAGGACATGTAAAACAGCAGAAACATAATAAGTGAATTAATTGTAGAGTTTGGCAGGTATATAGGCCCATCAGCAACCTCTTTTGTATGACTAGACAGATCAGTGTGTTAAAAAATGCTGTCAGTGGGGAGCCATCAAACAAAGTGGAAATGTGTAACCAAGAGTCACTAGGCCCTGCAGACATCACAGGGAGGAATACAGGCATGAAAGTGCATTAAGCACTGCAACAGCTGTGGACATGTCTGTGTGGATGGTCTGATGGCATCTTCTGCTAGCTAGACTGGCGACACTCATACCTCTGTGTCGCTTCCATTGACCAGAACCCAATAGCGCCACAAACTGCAATGGGCACATGAATGCCAACTTTGGCATGATGAGTGGCAAAATGCAGCATTTTCAGACAAATCCTGTGCCAACTTGTCCTACAGTGATGGCTGCATACACATTCAAAGCTGCAGTGGTGAACACAATCAGGCAGATTGAATTGCTGAACAGCATACCAGACAAACACGAAGTGTGACTGTTTGGGGCACCACTGCACATGCTATCTTGCCTCATACATCTTGAGTACAATCTGAACAGCTACTGCTAAATCACGAGGATTTTACAGATTGGGGCATTACCTGTCCTGCACACTGTTCCACATGCCACATTTCAGCAGGATAATGCCTGGCTGTATGTGCTGAGGAATGTGCAAGGCTTCTTCAAAGTATGATGGGTACCTCTGCTTCCCTGACCTGCCTGTTCACATGACAGGTCATCCGCCGAACATGTCTGCGATGTGGTTGGTTAGTACCTTGTTCATTCAAGTTCTCCTGCAGCAACAATTGATATTTTGTGGATGCACCTACAAATTACTTAGCAGAGTATTCCTTAGCAGCATACTCAGGCACTCTTTGATTCCCTGCACTGACATCTAATGGCTCTGATTGCAGCACTTGGTGACACTACTACATACTGAATTTTCACAGTCATAGTGCATTTACGGGTCTGTAATGCTAATCATTTGCATTGTGTCAACTCCCCAACCAATGCAATAAATTTCATTGTGATCACATTTATTGGTCTTGATGTTTCACTTTTTCAAACTAGTAGTGTGGCTTACATGTGATTTCATGTTTGCGCTCAGCAGGTCATTGTAAGATGTCCGTGTCATATTGCTGGAATCTAGTTTCATGGCAAATTCTCAAATAATATACTCAACACAGAGTTTAGTTATTTGTTTCCACACTTATTATCACTTGCAGCAACACAATGACTGCTCTCAGATCTCACGTAGAATGTTAATCACAGGCACACACTTTCAATAACCTACTAATCAGTATGAAAGTGGCAAAATGTTTGTAGTGCACTTTCACATATGGATTCTGCTGGCTGAACACTACGAGGTGGTTTTTGATTCCACTGGCACTGAACACAATAAACTTACTGATCACTTATAGAAACAAGCAGATGTCCATATTGTTGACATGAAAATGCAGTTGTAATGGAAGCACAGATTGTTGCACGCTTGGCTCAAAAAATAATGTGGAAAAGTAAAAAGGCAATAGTTAGTAGAAATTCATGCATCTGAAAAAAGACTTCAACCAGCATACCTTAGCAAAGGATCTTTCTGGGAGCCCAAGAGAATTCTGATCCTACATAAAATCACTAAGCATGTCAAAGGCATCTATCCAGTCACTCATCACCCAGTGTAATGAGACAACAGAAGACATCAAAACGAAACCCGAAGTTTAAAATTGCATGCTTTAAAGCTATTCACACAGTAGTTCAAGTCCTCCTGCAGCCACAGTTCATAATTTGTGGATGCACCCCCAAACCGCATGGCAGATTATTCCCCGGCAGCATATTGAGGCACTTTGTGATTCCATGCAACAGTGTTTAGCAGCCCTGATACAACCCATGGTGATGCTACCAAGATCATAAAATATCAATATGCCAGTCTATGAATATTTTCCCCCACCCCAACATTCACAAGATTATTACAACACATAGTCATTTATCTTTGTGAATGTCTTTGGTAAATATCAATATATGAGTACATCTACATCTACAAACATATACCACAAGCCACCGTGTGGAATATGGTGGAGGATACCTTGTATTCCACTCACAAATGAAGCAAGGGAAAAATGACTATCTATATGCCTCTGTACAAGCCCTAATTTCTCTCCTCTGGCTTCAAAATCCACGCAAAATGCGCATTGGTGGCAGTATAATCATTCTGCAGTCAATTGTAAAGTGTTTCACAAAAAGAAACTTATCTTCTCCAAGGGATACTATTTGAGGTCACGAAGCATTTCCGTAATACTCACCTGTTGATTGAACCTTCCAATAACAAATCTGGCAGCAAGCTTTTGAATTGCTTTCATGTTTTCCTTCAATCCAACATTTTACAAGTGTTCCTCATGTGTTCTCCTTTGTAGATGAGCTACCCTTTCCTAAGAGTCTCTCAATAAACCAAAGTTGACATTCACCTTCCCTATTACCATCATTATGAGCTGGTTCCATTTATTATTGCTTTGCAATGTTATGCCTAGATATTTAATTAATGGAACTGAGGCAAGCAGCACACCACTTCTATCGTATTCAAACATTACAGGACTGTTTTTCCTAGTCATCTGAATTAACTTACATTTTTCTACATTTAGAGCAAGCTGCCATTAATTATACCAAATATAAATCCTGTTTACATCATTCTGTCACTCAGTGATGATACTTTCCCGTACACTTCACATAATTTGCGAACTTTCTCAGATTGCTGCTCACCTTATCTGTGTCATCATTTGTGTATAAAGAGAACAGGAGTGGTCCTCTCACACTTCCCTGAGACAGTCCTGTATCTGTTGGACACTTGCTGTTGAGGACAACATACTAGATTCTATTACAAAAAAGGCCTTCAATCCTCTCACATATCAGGAACCCATTCTGTATGCTACAACTTCTGTGAAAAGTCTGCAGAGGGCACCATTCAAGCACTTTCTAGAAATCTAAAAATATGAAATCTGCCTGCTACTCCTCACCCGCACTTCACCCACATGCTTAGAACTTTGCACTGGGTGAAAGATTTGCAATAAATGTAAACTAAGTAAGGAGCCAATACAGTAGACTAATCTCTGTAAAACCGAATTGGAACTCAATCTAGACCTGACAACTTACTCATTTTCAACTGTTTCAGTTGCTTCTCAATGCCAGAAATGCCTTTCTGTAAATTTTATATTATGTAGAATCAAACACTGCAAGAAATGATTACAGTTTCTCTTATAATCTATGGAGAGGTTAGTTGGACAAGTGATTGATCCAAGAAAAGAAGAATGGAGTCATCCAGCTGGGGAAGGCACTATTCACCAAATAGTGTGGTCATTTTAAGTTCAGTGAAGCCCCCTACCAATACATGGGTTCACAATTTTTTATTTTTTACTTTTTTTAATAGAAAGAACTGCACAGACAACTATGTCTTGAACCAATTTTCTGTAATTCACCACTGGTTTTATGCCTTATAGCCACACCATCAGATGCATATAAAAATTAAAGCATGGAAAAAACATGGTGGAGAATATAGAAGGCCCAACCTTCATAGTTAAAACCATAATTTTTGTAGGGGATAATTATGCTGACTTCCTGATGCATCCTTGTTACATGGTGTAGGATATTTTCTGTCACCTAACATTTTATTCATTGAGTATCTGCCCTACGGACAGTATGGTTTTAACTATGAAGGGTGGGCCTTCTATATTCTCTAACATGTTGTTTACCATGCTTTAATTTTTATATGCTGCTGATAATGTGTCTATAAGCCACAAAACCAGTAGTCCCTTAATAAAAATTGGCTCAAGGCAGAGCTGTTTGCAGATTTCGTGCTATAAAATGAACTACCACAGCTACGGATGCCCCGACTGAGAGTTGTTTTGGTTCACAGTTACTTTGGCTGCTTGCTCCACCATCTAATCATACATGAAATCTAATTTTTGTTCAGTTTAACTGCAAGGACAACAAAACAGACATCAAATTCTCTGAACATTCCACAGGTTCCAGAAGGAATGAAATCTGGACTTTCTAACGAGCAGTGTCCGTCCTCTCATAACTACTGATTAGTTCGTACTAATTTTTGTACAGCATGCTACTATAATGAGTTAAATTAGCAGTTATCTCAGTTAACAAGATTTTAAACAAAACTAAATACACTACTAGTCTCAGCAGTTGCTAAATTCTGATACGAGTAATGAGATTACATAAATTACTGCATAAAGGAGAACTTAATCATTTTGTGTATTCATGATATATACCATACTTGTATCAGTATAATCAGCTGAATGACAAGGGAAAAATATTTAAAAGAGCAGAATGATTGCAAGTGGCATAATCCCATCTCACTGTGTTTCAATGAGGCAGTGAAATTCCATCGTGATGTTTGCTACATGCACCTGTGCACCAAAATAACAACAGAGTTCAAATTTCTTGACAAGACAGACTATGTGGGTCTGCAAAGGGATTTAAATTGTGAATTAATTAGTAAATTGTAACAATTAATAACAAGTAAGGAAGTTTCATGTCATAATAAATTACTCCACTAGCTGTGAAATGTGGTACATTTCACAATCTTACTTGCTCTACCACTATATTCAACAAACCACAACTCAGCATCTATCAGAGATTGCTTCTTGTATTATTATTACACTGATGGAAAAAAATCATAACACACAAAAAATTATTAATGAGGAGTGATGAAATTTTGGGACTACATCTGTGTGGGTGACATATTTAAGGATTAACATTGCGAGATCACAGGTTAATGTAAGTACAAGATAAGCCTTTGCAAATGTGTAATGCTGGTGTAACCGCCAGAATGTAGAATGCAAATATGCCACTGTGCATGTATTATATTGTACAGGTGCTTGGTTTCAGTTTATGGGATGGAGTTGTACTTGGTCCGTCAATACAGGGACAGTTAATGCTGTTTGTGGATGATGCTGGAGTTGTTGTCTGATGATGACCCATAGGTGGTTGATCGGAAACAGATCTGGTGATTTAGGAGGCCGAGGCAACATGTCGACACTCTATAGAGAGTGTTTGGGTACAAGAGTGGTATGTCGGTGAGCATTATCGTGTTGGAAAACATCCTCTGGAAAGCTGTTCATGACTGGCAGCACAACAGATCGAATCATCACACCGGGCACACAGATTTGCAGTCTGGATGTTTGAGAAAACTATGAGTCTGCTCCTGCTGTCATATGAAATCGCACCCAAGACCCTAACTCCAGGTGCTGGTCCAGTATGTCTAGCAAGCAGACAGGTTGGTTGCAGGCGCTCAACTGGCCTCCTTCTAACCAACAAATGGCAACTGCTGCCACTCAGGCAGAACCAGCTTTCACTGGACAACACAACAGATGTCCACGATGCCCTCCAATGATCTCTTGACTGACACCACTGATGTCGCAAATGGCAGTCGTTTGGGGTCAGTGGAATGCACACTTCAGGACATCTGGCTCAGAGCTGACCTTGAAATAACTGATTTGTAGCAGTTCATTGTGTCTCTGTGGTGTCAATGGCTACTCAAACTGCTGCTGCAAATACAGAGTCATATGCTGAATATGATGATCTTCTCTCTTGGTAGTGCCACATGGTCATCTGAAGCCTGGTCTTCTTGTGACTGCACATTCTTGCGGCTACTGCCGCTAGCAATCATGTACAGTGGCTACATTCCTGCCATGTCTTTCTGCAATATCATACATGGAACATCCAGTTTCTCATAGCCCTATTACATGACCTCGTTCAAAAAATGGCATCTTGGTCACCTTAAAGGAATTTTCAACTAACATCAACTCACCACATCCAGTTTCAAAGGTAACTATTGTTCACAACCGTTACAGTGTGTGTTGAAAGCAGACCAATTTGGATTCTTATGGTGGTACTACTAGCACCAGTCTTATGTGACTGGTGTGAAATTCACATAGACACCATCTCTCAGGTATAGAAACACACCTACCAACTTTTGTTTATGCCGCACAACTCCTTCTTGGTATTGCCATTTTTTTCTTTGACTTTGCCATAACGCTCATTTCATAAGAAGTACATGGGACAAAGTAAAATTTTGAACAAGTCTTCTTGAAATGCAGTGTCTCAGAATTTTAACAGTAAACCTCTCCATTATGTACAAGGGTTGGAACTTTTTTAGTGACAACTATTTATTCACAACTGATACAAAAGATTTACATGTTTGCACCTGTTACTGTCCTTCAAAGAAGTCACCAGCATTGTGTATAACCCATTGCCAGTGATGTGGAAGGCGTAGTATATCGTTAGCAGAGCCTGTTCTGTTGATTGTGCGAATGGCGCGGACTAAAGTTATGGTGATTCTCATGTACGACTGTGATGGTGTTATCCTAACACATTACATTCCTCCACAGCAGACCATCAATGCTCAGTATTACTGTTCATTTTTGGAGCATCATCTGTGACCAGCTTTGCGAAAGAAGCGGCAACGCTTTCTGCTCAACCCACCCATCATTTTGCATGACAACGCTCAGGCACATACAGCACAAGCTGTGGCTGCCCTGTTTGGTTGATGCGACTGGGAAGTACTGTACCATCCGCCATACTCCCCGACTTAAGTCCTTCTGACATTGATTTGATTCCAAAGATGAAGTAACCACTTCATGGCATTCACTTCACAACTGTTCCAGAGATTTGAGATGCAGTAGACTGCTCCATTCGCACCATCAACAGAACAGGCTCTGCTAACAGTTTACTACACCTTCCACATAGCTGGCAATGGGTTCTACACAACGCTGGTGACTACTTTGAAGGACAGTAACAGGTGCAAACATGTAACTCTTTTGTTTTAGTTGTGAACAAATAGTTCCCACTATTTAAGTTCCAACCCTCGCATGACACTTCTCATATAGTACGGTGATTATCTCAATCACTCTGTCAAGCTTACGAAAGAACCTATTATGAACATTCCACTCTTCTTTGTGTCTTCTCTATTTCCTCTCAACTAGAATCAAATCATAAAGCTGGTCTGATACTGTATAAGCTCATAGCTATGTTTAACAGGTGAGAGTATTGATCTGTATCAAAGGCTTTTCTAAAGTTGAGGTGTAATATATCAAACTAAGTGCATATATCTATGGAGTCTTTGGCCACAAGGATGATGGAGGCATTGAGTTTAACAACAGAGCTTTTAGCGGCATCCATATTGATTCTAACAGAGTAAGTTTTCATTTTCCAAAATGTTCATACCATGCGGCAAAACTAATAGTAAGCTGAATAACGTGTGCTATGCCTTATCCATATTTACGTACTGCACAATTCCAGAGACTCTTTGCACTGTCTACTATGCACAGGTTCATAGTGTAGTATGGTACAGTATCAAATTCTGATGAGACTTTCCACATAGCTTGGACAGTCTCCTCACTCAGAATAGAACTTTGAAAGTAATGAACAGTCTAAAGACAACTGACATCTGCAGACCTCTCTTCCAAAAATCACTCATTTAATCTCTTGAGTCTCTACATAGATAAATGTGTAAGTTTGTAAAAAGCAGCAGTGGAAAATTCAAGAAAAATGTGAATGTCCATTATCATGGTGCAGGACAGAAAATTCAACTTCACTTTCAAAGTATACCTACTTTAGCTTTTAAAATTCACCGTTTAATCAAGGCATTCAGCTTTACAACAGTCTGCCATGAGAAATAAAAAATAAAATAAAATAAAATAAAAAAATAAAAAAATGCAAAGTCTCTGTCTTTGGAATTCTTGCTTAATCATTATTTTTACACTATATCTGAAGTTTTTGTCCATAAGCATCAGAGAAATATGAATTCTGATTGCAGAACTGATGGAAATGTTCAACTGTAATATCCTTGTAATAAGTTGTAATCTGTAACTATTCCAAACAGGTACTTATTTTGTATATACTTGAGTGTGGCGTGAAACTAAGATAGCATTGTAATAAATAATATAGATGGAAAATCATATTTTGTAGTGTCTCATCACATCACCTCAAGTCAGAACCTTCATCATACTGTTACTTGTTCAGTGTCATAATGCATGATCTGTGCACACCACATACATGTCTTGCACAAGAAAGAATCAGAGGACAAATAAATAAATAAACTTCATTAATTTAGGTTAGCAACTCAGGACCACCTCGAACAGGAACTGTAAGAATATTTTTGGCTCCAAAATTCAATGAACAAGGACGCCCAATGCTGTTTCGAGAACAAAAAAATTTGTTCATTGAGATGGACAAGTTTACAGTACATTGTAAGTATGCCATCAAACAGCTTCACATAATTATACACTATACAATAACAACAAATAAATGTCTATAGTTATATGCTATACATTGAAAAATTGCATTATCCTGGACTAGAGGGGTAATTTGAATGAAGTTAAGGAGTAAGAAAAGGATGGACCTCAAATGAAGATACACCACAGTGATAAATATTTTAACAGGAAAATTCTAGATAAAAACATTCATTATAAAAATATTCTCTGTTTATATAGAGTTTTAGAGATTTGTGTGTCCAATAATTATTACAGCATAATTTAAAATTTTTAAAACTGGAAAATTCCTTTCAGTGAAAACTGGACTTAATGTGTTCTGGAGAGAGTCAAAGAAATCTTCTGTAACAGCTACAGTTGGAAGTCCATTAAAAAATTTGAACAATTCTGATCCACAGTCACAAGAGGCAGGTGGCTACTGTTCTTGTGGGTGGCCTCGTCATTTGATGATCCCAAAAGGGAAACCTGAGGGTTTACCAGCTCATCTCTTTGTAATGATATCTGATTATGCCATAGACAGGGTATGTATTACCAGTTTAGCAAATAGTAGTTGGAGTAACAGATAGTTTTAATTTTTGGTTGATGCAATGGCAGAGATTTTAAAATAAATTGCACTTATTTCTCATTGGAACAGTGGACTGTTATGTGGTTGAACAGTTGAAAGAATTGAAACTGTAAGAGTAGTTAAAAAGTGGAAATTCAAGGAAAGAGTTTTACTGAGTTCCATCTCAGACAGTTTCATATTGGCTTTCAGGCACTGCTTAATATTACTATATCGACTATTTCATGGTTCATCTGTCACTGTCAAGGAATGACTGCAATAAATGCTGTGTTATTATAAATAGCATCCATTTATATGCAATGAAACAACAGTTCTTCACATCAGAGCCAGTATTATCTCAATGTACTGTATCAGCTGACAGTGTTGCAGCACTTCCACCAGTATGGAAAAACACTGCTTCAGATCTTAAAAAAATACAACATATTTAACTGTATCAAAAGCCAAACTGAGCTAAGGAAGCTGCTAAATTACAAGGAAACAGGCTGGTTGGCCAGTGCCTACCAACCTTCAGAAGGCAAAATTTAAAGTACTGCAAATAGAAACACAGATTATAGAGTGTGAGGACGCCACATGTTGTGAGGAAAGGCAAACATATAGGAGAAAGCATCAGAGAGAATGGATCGTCAAAGATCTTTGACCTGCTACTCTCTCTGATGTCTTCTACTTCATGTTTGTCTTCCCTTATGCTCAAAACAAGGTTATATTCAACCAAGGGTCTAGTGACCTGTCCCTCCTCAACCAATCCCTCTATCCTCCCTGCAGAAGCAATATAGAAATTCCAAAGATTATGAACAATAATTTTCACACTTGAGAGTTTCTGTTTCCAGATGCTGAATTTTGCCATAGGTGAACATAGGTACTGGCTTACCATTCTGTCTTCATATCACTTAAAAAAATTAACTGAACAGTTTTAGACAAAATTGTACTCTAGTTTCACATCGGTGAAAGAGAGAAATGTTGACACCAATAGTGAATTCCTATCCATCAACATAAAAGCAACAATATCATATTACTTTATGACCTTTACATAAGACATTTATTCTGTGATAACAGTAAAAATAGTAAAGTCTTTTGCACGATTGACTTAGAGACCTTCAGATGTAGGTTCAGCTGCCTAATGTTTATCACACATATATTTGCTTTGCGTGATGATGAGAAAAGGGAGTGAGTGAAACTGTGCTGCCACATAACTTACTGCCTACGAATAGCTCCGAGGAATCCACAAAACTGAACACCCCATCTGATTCATGAATGGCTATCATCAGTGTCACATGCCCTCATGCCTTGATTCACTGAGGAGAGGCACAGAATTTAATCAAAGACAGTAGCAGAAAGAGTGGTGATCAGGAACTTATGCAACTGCCTCTCCCGCCTTCACTGGCTATGAAAATTTTTTGCCATCACCAATATCGTAAGCAGCTGCCTCTGAATCAAGTGCCACTGCTATCTGGGTTATATAGTGGGCTGAGAGATAGTGAAAACAGCAAATGTAAATGTAATTCTGACAGGGGTAAAAACTTCATTTATAACTTGTTAATTTACAGAGACAAGACAAGTCTAGAGAAGTCTTCTGCTAACAATTTTTGAATTTGTAGTAATCAGCAATGTTCTTAAGTATTCAGTCTTGCTTTTCAAGTGTGTAGGAGTTGCCAAACCATGTGAACATTAGAAAATTTGAACATCTTCAAGAAATATCCACCAAGGCAGGTCCTTCTGATCTTCAGTTGTCATATGCTCTCTCTTCTGCAATATCATACTGTCTGCTTCTCTATTAGTGGAAGCAGCGTTACTTGCTTTGACTCCTTCTTGCAGTCCTTCCATTGCACTATAAGCAAAGACATAGCCAGAATTTTGTCAAAAAGGGGGGGTGGGGGAGGGGGATATGTTGAACAGAACCTTAAAAAGGATAATGTATTTCATTCTATTCTGAAAACACATTTATTTATTTATTAATTTTATGTACACAATTTGCTTTTGGAGAAACTTCATACAAGTACTATTTGGTCTATAAAATTAAGCAGGAAAAGCTTCTCTTAAAAAAGTATAGTGTGTAATAAGAAATACCCACACGTGCAATTAAATATTTCTTTCATAAAATAAATAACAAATGCCTTCAGTCACAGATGTAATTTTATTTCAGTGTACAATGCATTTTCAGACCTGGGGACTCATCTTCAGATGCTTTAAACATCTACATCAATTTTTTTCTTGCGTCAGATTTAGGTTAATTCTGTGTGGTCCTTGTAAGATTACAATGCTGTATTACAAAGTGGCAAATTGTGAATATAAGTTTATAAAACTAAGACAAATCAAAAGATAATTTACTGTTTCCAGTAGTGGATGCATGGTTTTGAAGCACAGTATGAGAAAATCTCTTTATGTGCATGTATGCCCTTATGTACATACATATATATTTATGTATGTGACTGAGAGGGAATACACAGTTATGAAGCACAGAATGAGTAAACCTGTTCATGTGCGTGCACACACACACACACACACACACACACACACACACACACACACACACACACACACACACACACACACACACACACAGGGTGATTATAATTAAAGTCAAACTTTCAAAACACTGTACAAATCATACCAGTGGTCAGAATGACGTCAAATTGCAATGGAATATAATCGCAGAAAGGGGAGAACATATGGCAGAAAAAAAATACTGTGAAAATTGATCAATAGATTGTGCTGTGTGTGTCAGAATACATAAATGAAAACACCTGTCATGTGCATGACCCATTGAAGTTGGTATAAACTCACCGGGCACATGGGATTTCCTCCTTTCATGTCTGTGATGTTCGCCATGACTGTCTCAATGCAGAATCACACTCTGCTTGTAAAGCTGTATTACAAGAATGATGACTGTGCACACATCACTCTGCAAATGTTCTGGACATTGAAGGGCTTAAAAAAGGCATTGGTCCGATGACTGCTGTGGGTCTGAAGAAAATGATGCAGAAATTCAAAAAGATGGTTTCTTTTGTGTGCAACCTGGTAGAGGGAGGAAATGACCTGATTCAACATCAGTGGAAGCAGTGGCCACAGCAATGCAAGAGGAGATGAGTGGAGGTGAGCAAATGTGTAGTGCACAGAGAATTGCCAGACCATTCGACATACCTTTGAGCATGATGCATAAAATACTACAAAACATCCTTCTTTGCTAGCCATTCAAAATTACCCATGTGCATGAGTTGCTTCCTGTTGACCTGCCAGCAAGAGAGACATTTGCTTTAGAATTTCTTGCTGGCATGGAAGTCGACAATGATTAACTGTTGAAGATTTTGTGGACAGGCAAAGCCCACTTCCATCTGACAGTATAAGTCCATACACAGGATTGTTGAATATGGGCAATGTAAAATCCACACACAAATCAACCAGTACCACTTCATCATGAAAAGGTCACAGGATGGTATGGGTTTACGGCATCATTTATCATAGGGCCATATTTTTTCGAAGAGGCAGGTGCTTCCAGTCCTGTTACCTGTACTGTCACTGCTAAGAACTATGAGGGTCTTTTCCGCAACCACGTCATTCCAGCTCTCCAACAGCATGTATGTGTGGATGGGATCATTTTAATGCAAGATGGCACACCTCCGCACACTGAAAATCCAGTTAAGCAGATGGTGAAGCGCCATTTCAGAAATGCTAGAATTATCAACTGCCATTTCCCTACAGCCTGGCCATCCTGATCACCTGATCTTAATCCGTGTGACTTCTGGATGTGGGGCTATCTGAAAGATGTTGTGTTCAGTGTTCCAACTGCAAACTTAGATGCATTGAAGGCACACATTGTGCAACACATTCTGAATGTGACACTAGAAACACTAAAGTGATTTGTGGAAAATGCTGTTTTTTGATTTCAACTTGTTGGAGAAAATGGTGGACAGCATAATGAACATGTTTTGCATCAGTCACATGGAAATTAATTATCCAATTTGATTTTGATTGATTCTTTTTATGCAGTTTTTGGCCCAGGACAAATAAAAACTGATTTTTCCCATCCAATGTGATATGACCTTGCCATGATGGATGGACTTACATAAGTAACAGTATCACATCTGTACACCCATGCACACTGAGTAGTACAGTTTGTTTAATGTGAAACATAGACCTTAGTCATTGTTCATTGTTGTATGATTAATTTGTCATTTGTAGTCAACCACTATTAAATCATAATGCTTACAGCACCATCTTTTGCTACATGTTGTAATTATCTATTTTTCTTCTGCCATATGTTTTCCCCCTTCTCTGATAATACGCCGTTGCAATTTGACATCATTCTGACCGGTGGTGTTATTTCTGCAGCGGCTTGAAAGTTTAACTTTAATTATAATCACCTGGCCTATAGGTATATGTTTATAAATGCTGATAAACATGTTTACTCATACTGTGCTTCCAAGTGATGTTTACACTGCTAGAACAAGCAAATTATTTTTCAATTTGTTTTAATTTTGTAAACTTATATTTCCAATGTGCCACTTTGTAATATACCATTGTAATCGATAAATACTGTTAAAGCATCTGAAGAGCTCAAATTACATTGTCCATTGAAATAAAATTGTGGTTCTGACTGAAGGTGGTTGTTCTTTATTTTACAAAAGTAATACAGCCACAGAGGAAACACTGACAACTATGGATAAAATCAAGTAAAATAGTTGTTTATTTGGCAATATGATAACTTCTCTTTATTGTCAAACAAATTAAAGTTTAAATGTATTGTATTGCCTCGTTGTTAACAAAACACAGTTTCAAATATAAAGTTTACTATTGCAGAGCAGAAGAATCTTAATGTTGGGTATAAAGTTAAATGGGTTCAAATTTATTTTGATAACAGCTGTCTTTCTCCTATAATCTTGTATTTAAATTTATGAGTTACCTTAAACCAGTTCATAATTTATCCAGCACTTCAAAACATCCCAAGTTCTGTAAATTCTTTCTCATATTTTAGTAAAGTATCTTTCATTCCATTAAAATTTGTCAGTTTCCTTAGCCTTAACTGATCAAGAACTTTTTTAAATTACTATTTCAACAGTCAACTACAGCAACCAAATTTATTTATGAAACAAAATGGAACACACAGATACTTTGATGTACAGTTTTGGGACCTTAACATTGATTCACACTTTAATGTCAACTCAACTTCTAATGTAAGTGACCTAATGAATGAGTTTGTATTTGTTGTTGTTGTTGTGGTCTTCAGTCCTGAGACTGGTTTGATGCAGCTCTCCATGCTACTCTATCCTGTGCAAGCTTTTTCATCTCCCAGTACCTATTGCAACCTACATCCTTCTGAATCTGCTTAGTGTATTCATCTCTTGGTCTCCCTCTACGATTTTTACCCTCCACGCTGCCCTCCAATACTAAATTGGTGATCCCTTGATGCCTCAGAACATATCCTACCAACCGATCCCTTCTTCTGGTCAAGTTGTGCCACAAACTTCTCTTCTCCCCAATCCTATTCAATACTTCCTCGTTAGTTATGTGATCTACCCATCTAATCTTCAGCATTCTTCTGTAGCACCACATTTCGAAAGCTTCTATTCTCTTCTTGTCCAAACTATTTATCGTCCATGTTTCACTTCCATACATGGCTACACTCCATACAAATACTTTCAGAAATGACTTCCTGACACTTAAATCAATACTGGATGTTAACAAATTTCTCTTCTTCAGAAACGCTTTCCTTGCCATTGCCAGCCTACATTTTATATCCTCTCTACTTCGACCATCATCAGTTATTTTGCTCCCCAAATAGCAAAACTCCTTTACTACTTTAAGTGCCTCATTTCCTAATCTAATTCCCTCAGCATCACCCGACTTAATTAGACTACATTCCATTATCCTTGTTTTGCTTTTGTTGATGTTCATCTTATATCCTCCTTTCAAGACACTGTCCATTCCATTCAACTGCTCTTCCAAGTCCTTTGCTGTCTCTGACAGAATTACAATGCCATCGGCGAACCTCAAAGTTTTTATTTCTTCTCCATGAATTTTAATACCTACCCCGAATTTTTCTTTTGTTTCCTTTACTGCTTGCTCAATATACAGATTGAACAACATCGGGGAGAGGCTACAACCCTGTCTTACTCCCTTCCCAACCACTGCTTCCCTTTCATGTCCCTCGACTCTTATAACTGCCATCTGGTTTCTGTACAAATTGTAAATAGACTTTCGCTCCCTGTATTTTACCCCTGCCACCTTCAGAATTTGAAAGAGAGTATTCCAGTCAACATTGTCAAAAGCTTTCTCTAAGTCTACAAATGCTAGAAACGTAGGTTTGCCTTTCCTTAATCTTTCTTCTAAGATATGTCGTAAGGTCAGTATTGCCTCACGTGTTCCAGTGTTTCTACGGAATCCAAACTGATCTTCCCCGAGGTTGGCTTCTACTAGTTTTTCCATTCGTCTGTAAAGAATTCGTGTTAGTATTTTGCAGCTGTGGCTTATTAAACTGCTTGTTCGGTAATTTTCACATCTGTCAACACCTGCTTTCTTTGGGATTGGAATTATTATATTCTTCTTGAAGTCTGAGGGTATTTCGCCTGTTTCATACATCTTGCTCACCAGATGGTAGAGTTTTGTCAGGACTGGCTCTCCCACGGCCGTCAGTAGTTCCAATGGAATATTGTCTACTCCGGGGGCCTTGTTTCGACTCAGGTCTTTCAGTGAGTTTGTATTTATCCACAATAATATGGTTATATAGCCTCAGATTAACTCCTCTATGATGTACAACATATGTTGTCATTTATATGATGTTTATGTACAAATACATATGAGTTGTGATGGTTGGACTCACTGTTCTAAGGATATTACAAATAGGACACTACACAACAGAGCATTGTTCATGTAGTAAAACTTAAAAACATGATTCCAAAAGTGAGTCATTTTTATACACAGAAACAGAATACAAAATGGTGAACACTACCCACCTTCCAATGTAAATATGGCTCTTAGTGACAGGTATCTGAAGAGATGTCCGGCTTACCTTTGATGCAGCTCATTTCATTGAAGCAGACAGGCTGCATCTTTAAAGAAGTTGGATGTGACAGAAAAGAAAGAAATTTGGAAGAAATTGGCTGTGGTCTATTGTAAGTGAACAGTCCTGGAATTTTCCTGAACTGAAAATGGGAAACCACAGAAAAACATATTCACAGTTGCTGGTGGATGGATTTGAACCACCTTGCCTCCGAAATCTAGGGATTGCTGGCAGAGCACCTCAAGGTGCAGAGCTACCCCAATTGAAGGAGAACATGACAAAACTGGTCATTGTACATTGTTTTCAAAGAAAATGAAATGCATCAGAACAAAAGGTGGAATTCTTATAGAGCATGTTTTTCCTTTGATTGTGAATGTTTTGTCATTTAATAGTGCATGAATATACAATTTCAAAATGTAACTGTGCGTGGAATTTATGGCTGCCTTTATTGTAGTATTATAAAGTGTAAATAGATTACGACAAAATGGGGAAGGGGGCAGATGCAGGGCACAGTTGGCTCAGATGAATTCAAACAGACTGCTGAAAAAATCTTTTAGAAATGAACAAACTATAGAATGTGTTGTCATCACAAACACCTTCTGCTCTCCATAAACCCCTTCACATCATTCTGTATCAGAACCAGTTTTCATAATTATGTAATGCCTGGATGGCCAGATTTGGTCTTATAATAACAAAATTTTAAGCAAACTTTTTAAGGAAATGCAACCATTGTTGTTTGGGCTATATTTTTGTTGATCGATGAGATTTCTGGGCGGTACAGGGAAATCTAAGTGTACTTTCATGCACTGATTTTAGTGTAATGTTGTTTGCAATGATGTTCACCACTCCACTGCCTCATGACATAGTGTAATAATGACTTCAATGCTAACATTAATCTGCTACCATTAACCTGCTACAGATGGGTAATTAAGGGATTATAGTAGTGCTTACATATTTTTACTTATGACAATGATAGTGGATGAATCAAAATCAATTTTTCTTCTTTCTTGTTTCAAATGTGTCCATAATTAGAAACTATCAGAACAGCACATATCACAAAAATAATAAACATTAGTGATTACATTAAATTAGCTTATAAGTAAGAACTGAACTAACAAAACAAACTCTGAGATCGGTTAAGGCCAACAATATACAATAGCTAGTCCTGACTAAAGTAGGGACAGGCAAAAGCTGATAGTACTGCAGATATACATACAGTTTAAATCTATTAAATCTATCAATAGCCTTGTTGCCTGTCGATAGTGCACATCCTTTTTTCGTCAAAATATAAGGGATGATCAAAAAGTTTCCATTTCACAATGGTGCTTTTCAACAGACATGCTGTCTCATGCATATTCTTTATCCTCCAATGGATGCCTACCAGTAACTGTTGTTCAGCAGCCAAGAAAAAGATAGCATGTTGGTCATATTTGGAGCCATTTGTAATAAAATCATCATAGTTCATGTTTCTGCATTTACCTCACATGTGCCAAAGAGACACGAATGCCAGACTAATCTCTTGTCGACATGTTAGTAGTTATATGCCTGTATTGGAATCTTTCTATGTCATGTAGATCCTGCAGCAGCATTCGCAAACTGAAACTCCCAGTTTCATTACATGGCAGTTGGGTTATGTGTAATTTCATTTAAGTGATAGGGAGGTCAAGACCTGCCCCCCTCCCCATCACACCCCACCCTTTGCCACACTTTGGTTGTGTCCTTGGTATAAGAAACACCACTCATGACTTATATTTGTGTCCTCATTTGAAATAGAAATGACATTGCCATCATGTCTTCTTTTGCTCAGCATGTGCATTATGACAGTTAAATTCTGTGTTGCTCATGTTCAGTATTGATTTTGGAAGTCAGATAACAGTTCATCTAGTAGTGCATCTTCAAATATATTCTTATAGTCATTTTTCAATACATATATTCTTTAATAACATTTGTTCCTAGCAATAAAAGTCAGCTTCATTTGAACTGTAATTGACAAGACAGAAAAATAATTTCTATGTATATTTTGCCTTATTGCCTAAGGCTTAGAGTATACTTCCATATTTTAGTGCAAAAGTTTTAAATAAGGTCTCATCTGACATAAAGCATAAAATTGAGAACCTTTATAAATTCAACAGAAAATTAATACCTTACGTTATTGACTGCTTCTTCTGCAAATTATTTGATTATCTAGATTCGAGGATTGATTATGTGCCTGACAAGTAGCAGTTTTTATTATAAGCAGGTTTGTATTCTTAGGGCATAAATGCAGCTGTTGTTCTATAATAAGTATAAACAAAGTGACATAAATATTAAGCAAAAAATAGGGATAAAAATGAGCTATTTAATATAATTCAGGATGCAGTGGCTGATTTCTTTTTCAAAGTAATGACACTACTGTCACTTTTAGCTAGATTAACAGGTTCATCACTGCATCACCCATACAGGTGATGGGGAAGCTTCCATGTGTGCCCTGTGAGCCACATATGGGTGATGCTCTTCTTGTTCAAGTTAATAGGATCTGCAGTTGGATTTTTCAAAGGAATTTAATGGAATAAACACTGAAGTACATATAACTGTAGGATATCCAACATAAACATACAAACATTATACACATAATACTATACATGTTATTCATTTATACTTAGGATAACGTATTACTTTACACTAGGTTACCTGTTGTTTGTTAAAACATGCTAAATGCACTTGAGGTTATTTTGGACAATTTGAACAATAGGTCATAGTTCTCCACAATAAATTACAAAAATAAAGCAAGCTACATTTTAACAGTCATGATTACATACAATTGTTGACAATAACAGGATGTTCCTAAGACAAATACATATTTTTAATGTGTCCCCAAAATTGCCCTTTGAGCATATACTTTGTATGCCCCTTTCACCAAACTATACTGATGCACTACCTACTGAAATTTGTCCTTCTTCAAGGGTTTGGTGAGTAGATCAGCCAAGATCTCTTCTATACATAAACAGTCTACCTCAATATTCCTTCACTATCTGTGATTCCTTATAAAATGGTTCTTTGTATTGATGTGTTTGGTTCTTCAAGGGTTTGGTGAGTATATCAGCCAAGATCTCTTCTATACATTAACAGTCTACCTCAATATTCCTTTACTATCTGTGATCCCTTATAAAATGGTGCTTTGTATTGATGTGTTTGGTTCTGGCACTATTGACATCATTTTTGGCTAAGTTTATAGTTCTCAAGTTGACACAGAAAGTCTTGGTGGGTTCTACACAGATATTATGCTCTGTTTCACTTACTAGAGTCCTGAACCACAATGATTCTTGATTTATGTCGATGAAGCCCTGTATGCAGCTTCTACAGTGCTCAAGGCTTTGGGTTTATGACTTTTACAGGACCAAGACATAGGTCCTTCCATTAATCCAAAAAACATACAGGAATAGAATGTCTGTTCTCTAACTTACTTCCCCATTCTGCATCAGTATAGCTCCAAGTTTTATATTTCCCTTTTCGTAATATCATAATTTATAGTCTGTGGTTCCCTTTAGATATCAAAATACCCCTTTAATGACTTTGCAATGTTCCTCTCTTGGGCTTTTGCACAACCTGCTTACAACATTCATGGGAAAAGAGATATCAGGCCTTGAAATTTGTAACAAATACAAAAGGCTCCACATCTGCTTCATTTCACATTAAGATGTCCCCTGGTTCTATCGGTGTAGAAACTGGTTTACAGTCACTCATTTCAAACTTTTTCAAAACTTTCTCTGTGCATAATGATTGATTTATGTATAACTCTCCTGCATTCTTATTTTTAACAGTCATCATAGCCAAGAGCCACTTTATCTCTTCCATGTCATGCATGTTAAACTTGTTTTGGAGTTATCTGTTGAAATGCTTCACCTACTTCTCATCTTCAGTTGCAATGAAAAAATCATTCACCCATATAGCAATTACTGTGGCCTCTTCTTTACTTCTTTTATAATGGATACCACCAGGATCTGTCTTGCAGTGTTTCATATCCATCTTTATAAAGTTAAAAAAAGAGTGAATAAACACAAAGATGGAAGTTAAAAGTTTTGTAAATATGTTCACTCTGTTTCAATCGATAAATGGGAAGTAGTTCTTTTTTTCAAAAATTGATAAATGCAAAAAAGTAAATTTTTGAGGCAACACATTTTTGTAAATATCATACCAAATTACTAATTAAATAAATGAGATAATTTGACATTGAAACAGCTTTTTAGGCACAATTCCAGTCGTGGGTTTGACTTGTTTGTTTCTGAATAGAGGGCCAAAGTTTCTAAGTTTTTTTTTTCAAAAGACAATAAATGCAAAGATGGAAGATAAATGTTTTATTAATGCACATATTAAAATTGATTTTTACCTTTAACATTGATTTGCAAAGAAAGCTACATTATTGCTTAATTTGCAGTTTACATTTACATAAATGTTTGATAAGTAGAAGTGCAAAACAGCAACAGATACTGCTGAAACACAACACAAAATACTGGCAACAGCAATATTAAACTATAAATCTATTAGTCACTTTCAACAATGTTCTTATAAAACTCTTCTGCTCCTTATGGTACATTAAAATTCCTCACAAGTTTTTGGACATACTTTTTCTTTTCCTTACTGGCCTTTTCCTTCTTTTCCAAGGTGGCTGCTTTCCTCATTTCCTGGCTGCAGTTTCTTAGTTTCTATACCTCAACATCTTCAGGACTTCCATTGTAAATGTCTGATACTGACAACAATACCTTCTTCTTAGACTCTCCATAAGTCATCACTTTTGGACATCTTGGATCATAACTCTTTCAGAGCAATGGTTTTTTTCTTTACTTCCCTATCCTTATTTAGAAAATTGATAATGCCATCTTGTTCTAGCACTTCATAGTATTCAGTCAGTGAAGGAATATCATATTTTTTTCAGTATTGTTTATCCACTCCACTGAACACTGTCAGGATTATAGCTGTGACCATGAATAGGGAAATAATAGACTACCTTGTCAAATTTTCTACTTTCTTCCATGAAGGCCATTACTGTGCACATCATTATTGTATTTTTATTTATTTATTTATTTATTTTGGTGCAAGAGTCAGAAAAAGAATAAATTTTAGTTGGACCATTATCTGGGTGGGATGCCCCAAGTTTTCTGACAAAATCCTTTAGAGCAGAGGCCACTTGGTTGCATCCTTTCAGTCCATCTGTTTCAAGACAAGTATAAAATGTAACCCTTTTCTTTGCCCATGCTCAAGAATTAATCATAATGCATAAATTGCATAGTCAAACCTGTCTTGAACAGAATAATTCACCCACAGAGATCTCTGGTATTGGCTGATCCAGTTTTATATCAAAATTTGCCATATTGGATTTTCCTCCTTCATTATTGCACAAACCTTTTATGCTCAACATTTGTGCACCCTGTAGTTTGTTATCAATTGATTTTTTCCCCAAATCTTGTTCACTTCAAGAATCTGTCTTTGGACATCACTAACGTTGGTTGAAATGTTGCAGCACATATAAGTACTGTCTGGCCATTGTTTTCCTTGTGCTGTACTTTAATGAAACAATATTCTACTTTTTGCTTATTTCTTGATGTTCCTCCTCCCTAACAAAGCTAGGTCAAATTGAACAGTAATCAGAAGTTAATTATGTTGTGTAAACCACTAATTTCATTCCACTGTTGGTTCTGCTAGCTTTTATGTTCTATTGTGTTTGCAGAAAGCTCTCTCATGTTATCATTAAAAATGATGTCCTAAATTGTTATTCTCCTTCAGACCTCCCAGAACCCATGCACAGTGCATTTATTAATTTTTCTTAACTGTCTAAGAGCAAATATCGAGTTTAACAAAAACTCGTATGTTTCAGAACTTTATACCAACAGTAAATATTGGCTGTACCAAACCATTTCAACATGTCATGCATGACAACAACTTGATGTGTACCCACAAAAATCTAAATTTTGAACAAATGAGCATTTATCAAATAAAAAAAAAAAAAAAAAATGCTCTTCGAATACTTTTCTTCAACTGCCAAATCTTCTCTTTTCCTATATGTGTTTTTCTGGCTTCTTCTGGTGGGCTCACGTATCTTTTTTCACCTAATTTCCCATCTAAGTAAGCTGTCTTCACATCGATTTGGTGAAAAAGTAAATCTTCTTTTACTGCTAGGGCTAAAAGGTATGTAAGTGATTCATATTTTAGCACTGGTGAAGACATACCTCTGTAGTCTATCCCATGTTTTTGTGAACTTCCCTTGACTACAAGTCATGCCCTGTATTTTATTGCTGTTTTCTCAGGAATTTTTTTGTTAAACATCCATTATTCATTTAATGGTTTATTTCTTACTGGTATCTCAACCAATTCAACAGTTTCATTTTGATGAAATTACTCCAGTTCTCTTTCCATAGCTTTTATTGATTGTTGAGAATGAACACCAGTCATAGCACCTACAACTGTTGAAGTTCATCATTAAAATAATAGGCTATGTATATTTCATTACCAGAGTACACTTTAGGTTTAGGTACATGAGAGGGACATCTTAAAGAGTTGATTAAATCTGTGTGCCAAACCGAGACTCAAACTCGGGACCATTGCCTTTCATGGGCAAGTGCTCAATTTGCAGAAGAGCTTCTGTGAGGTTTGGAAGGTAGAAGATGAGGCACTGATGGAATTGAAGCTGTGAGGACAGGTTGTGAGTCATGCTTGGGTACCTCAGTCGGTAGAGCACTTGCCCACGAAAGGCAAAGGTTGCGAGTTCGAGTCTTGGTCCAGCACACAGTTTTAATCTGTCAGGAAGTTTCATATCAGCGCACTCTCTGCTGCAGAGTGATAATGTCGTTCTGGAAACATCCCCCAGGCTGTGGCTAAGCCATGACTCAGCAATAGCCTTTCTTCCAGGAGTGATAGATCTGCAGGTTCGTAGAAGAGTTTCTGTGAAGTCTGGAAGGTAGTAGACGAGGTTCTGTCGGAACTGAAGCTGTGAGGATGGGTCGTGAGTTGTACTTGGGTAGCTCAGTCGGTAGAGCACTTGCCTGCGAAAGGCAAAGGTCCCGAGTTCGAGTCTCGGTCCGGCACACAGTTTTAATCTGCCAGGAAATTTCATATCAGCGTACACTCCACTACAGAGTGAAAATCTCATTCTGATCTTAAATAGTTTCTTCCTCTTCTTCATATTCTAGAAGTTCATCTTCATAGAATTTATGTATGCATCCCTTACGACCTTCCTCTTCTTTTAATTAATTTTAATAATTCTCAAGGAATCCGACATCTCTATGGCCAGCAACTTCTTATTGGTAGCATTTATTATTCATTAACCTTTGAGTCTTCCACATTATATATATATATATATATATATATATATATATATATATATATATATATATATATATATATATATATATATATATATGGTTATAATAGAGGGAAACATTCCACGTAGGAAAAATATATCTAAAAACAAAGATGATGTGACTTACCAAATGAAAGTGCTGGCAGGTCGACAGACACACAAACAAACACAAACATACACACAAAATTCAAGCTTTCGCAACAAACTGTTGCCTCATCAGGAAAGAGGGAAGGAGAGGGAAAGACGAAAGGATGTGGGTTTTAAGGGAGAGGGTAAGGAGTCATTTCAATCCCGGGAGTGGAAAGACTTACCTTAGGGGGAAAAAAGGACGAGTATACACTCGCACACACACACATATCCATCCACACATATACAGACACAAGCAGACATATTTAAAGACCAAATATATATGTCTGCTTGTGTCTGTATATGTGTGGATGGATATGTGTGTGTGTGCGAGTGTATACCCGTCCTTTTTTCCCCCTAAGGTAAGTCTTTCCGCTCCCGGGATTGGAATGACTCCTTACCCTCTCCCTTAAAACCCACATCCTTTCGTCTTTCCCTCTCCTTCCCTCTTTCCTGATGAGGCAACAGTTTGTTGTGAAAGCTAGAATTTTGTGTGTATGTATGTGTTTGTTTGTGTTTCTATCGACCTGCCAGCACTTTCGTATGGTAAGTCACATCATCTTTGTTTTTTTAATATATATATATATATATATATATATATATATATATATATATATATATATATATATATATATGTGTGTGTGTGTGTGTGTGTGTGTGTGTGTGTGTGTATTCCTTACGCTTTGTGTTGTATTTTAATCTCAATTGTATTAGGTCCTGTACCACAGCCTCACACTCAAAAGCTTTTAAGTTTCGTAGATTTGGTTTGTTCCCTATCCCCACTTTGTAGGGGTTTTTATTTTTTACTCTCTGGTGGGTGAAGCCTTTCATTTGTCATCACACCTTGCTGTTTTCTTATATTCCACACCTCCTGTTTAATGTCTGATCATATGAAACAAACACCTGTGTACAGTGTATGTTCCGTGACTTGCTCTGTACTTAACATTATTCTGTCGTGATCATCTTTCCTTGTATAGCACAAGGACTGTGAAATGTTGTTTGCCTAAGCACCATGTAACACTTGAGGCTGTTGACCCAACTTCTGCCCAAAAAACATTTAGGTAATCCAGAATCAGTTAACAAACTTCTTTCCTTTTCAACAATATTCCTTTGTTCTCTATGCAACTTCATTCTGAGATGGGCTGTGTCTGACAGTGGTTTGATGTCTAATTTCTACTTCCTTAAAATATTTCATGAATTTGTGGTTAGTATTCTCTGTCCCATCAGATCTGATGATTTTAATCTTGTTTCACATTTCTCTTTCTACCATATTGTGGAAATTGTGAAAACTATAACCCACCTGATCTTTATAACTTAAAAAGTATACTTAGTTATACTTGAACAGTTGTCTATAAAGGTAAGAAAATGATGACTTCATCAGTCTCACACTCCGTTCGGTCTACAAACATCCATATGCATGAACTGCTAGATCACCTTGGTTCTTCTTTTATTAGGCTTAGAGGGCAACATAGTCAATGTAGTCTTTTTCCACTGTATACCTATTTCACAGGGTTCCTTGCATTTACTGCCATCTTCCATTCCTGTTGCCATATCCTTAATATTGTCATCCCTTTTCTGTGTAGGTTTTCAAGCTTTCTGTGCCATAAGAAACCTTTTGTTGAGTACACAGAATGGTGAACATCTTCAAATACACCTTTAGTAATATCTAACTTGATAATTTGCCTCTCATTTGCACCACAGCTGTAATTTTTTCGTATTGATTAATTACTTTTGCTCCATTTCTAGCAAATATTACTCTGTTTCCTTCTTGATTGAGTATTTCACTTGCACATAAAAAGTTAGATGTGACATCTTTTGCATAGTAAACTTCATGTACTATAATACTTTCTGGTTCTTCATTTACAATAACATTAAAATCAGCTTTCCCTGGTAACTTGGAACCATCCACTGTAGATATACGTCATAAAGAGTTGTTTTATTTCTAATAATCTGTACTGATGGTACCAAATTTAATATCCATTCTGGCTGTCTGTTACCCATTTTTCCAAAAGAGTAATAAATGGAGACTGCCTTACATAGATTATCAGTTCTCCTGTCTAGACTATTTGTGTCATACCTTTTTCCCTTTGTACTGACTTACCTGGGGTGTGTGTGACCCATCTCCTGACACTTGTAACACTTGACTGGTTTCTTCTTGGGAAGTTCTATAGCTCTTTTCCTCTGTGAAGTATGGCAGTCTGATGTACTTTCCACATACTGCAGGATCTTCACTTTTATGCTGTCTCCTGTAACAGTACGCCTGAGCTGTCTAACCCCATAATCATGGGTGCACATTTTCTAGGTAGTCCTGATAGCAGTAGTTGACATTCTCATCCCAGTTCTTGCGCTTTTCCAGTTGAGTGGTTATAAGTTCGCAGAGTATTCCTACTTTTCTTGTAAGGTTTTCATCTTCAAATGCACTCTGTAACTTGTCCCAAACTACTTTTGCCATCACAGATTTCTGTATGTATACGTAGTTCACTGTATCAGTCAATAATCTCAACTTCGACTTTGCTCTTAAGACCTTATTCATGTAGATTTGCTCAGTGGACTTCCATTTACCATTCACTACATCCCAGAAATCATCCAAATCTAAGTATGGTTGTACAGCAAACTTCCATGTAGTATAGTTCTTGCAACCTACAAGGTGCTCTATTTGCGATATTTGTGCCATGTTCATTTTTCACAATTATCCTTATTGGTAATATGCACAGTATTAAATTATGCAAACTCCTAAACAACTGAGCTTGCCACTTCAGTTTTCACTGCGTGCTTTCTTATTGATGACTATTCCAAAGACATTTCTTTTCTATATGTTACATCAGAATACTTATTCTGAATGAATTCACTAGTGTTTGGGGCCACAACCTGTTAGAACTAGTGCAGTGAAAAAGTAATTATGAACACTAAACAGTAAGAATTAGGCTAGTTATATTTTACCATTCATGACTACATAGAATAGCTCAAAACTGTACATGTAGTACACTTTAATACACGCATACACACACACACACACACACACACACACACACACACACACACACACACACACACACACACACGCACATGCGTGCATGAAATGTATTGTTCATATATCCCCAGAAGCTCTTTCAAGCACAGCACAAAGAACACCCTCTTAGCTTACAATAATTACATATTACACAAATCTCTCTAGAAGCTGTGTCTGTATCAAACAAAATATCAAATCTAATTACTCTGTCATAACTTGTTTCCTTATTTGAAACCTCTTGCATCTTGGGCATATTCTTTTCTTGGTCTAACTATATCTCTTTATCGGTGTCTTCATGGTTGCATAATTTTTTAACATTTAGCACTCACACTTTATACAGTGGCAGCCTTAATGCATCCTTTTCAAATGTGTGACTCCATATCACTGAAATCTGAGCTCCTGAATCAAATAGAAGCATCAGTTTGCTTCCACAATATACTGCATCCAACATCTATGTGAAGTTTGTTTCTTCTTAGCAGTTCTCACATATGTCAGCAAACTTTCTATCTTTGAAACATGTCACTGATATGTTTAAAAAAAAAAGGTAACAGACATTTCTGTATATACTTTTCTAAAATTAAAGAGAAAAGCTATAATGAAACTCTTGCTTTTTAATTAATTTATTTATTTATTTATTTGATTAGCCATCCGTAGACATTTTGCAATGTACTAAAAAGTAAGTTCTGTCAAGTGAATATCAATCAAAATCTCTACAATAAGCATTTCATAAAGAATTTGCTGTGCTTCAATGACATTACATATGAAAAATTATCTGAATGATCAGTGTCTTATATAACTATGTTTTCCATTCATAGGTAGATCAACCTCCACCTGAGGGATGTCGGGCAAGTCACAGTTACTGTGGTTTGCGTGATAGAATGTATCCTGACAAAAAGCCAATGGGATTTCCATTTGACCGTATGCCTCGTAGTGGTGTGAATACTCTTCAGGAATTCCTAACGCCTAATATGGGAGTTTTGGATGTGATGATAAGACATTATGGAAAAACAGCAATTTCACTGCCACTGACACGAGATGATTGGGAAAAATTTGTGGGTGGTAGCCAGTACAGAGTATGAGACATTATCAGTTCTATTTGTGATGTGCCTGACACATAGCATTGGTATAAATTTGATTATCTTGAAAAAATCACAGTGTGTATAATAAAAAGCTAACTGCCATTTTCAAGTCTTTAATAAACAATGTTTAATTTGTAATCTTCTGGATGAGAGAAAAAAGATTTCAGTTAAAATATGTTTCACATTTCACTTAACAGATTTGCATATATTAACATCAAGAAATGTGCTATGTAACTTTTCACAATTTTTTCAATTTCTAAGTACTGTAGTGGGCCGGGCTGCACTGATTACTACAGCAGGCTGAAAGAGTAGTTCTTCTAGTGGTCAGGATGGCAGTGGTGTTCCCAACTGTGGATTGCAGGCTCAGTGTTTTGGCATAGGCTATTGCAGTCCTTTGCAGGTGAATGTAGCTGTAGCAAGATAGACAGCATGCATCTAAATGCTAACAAGTTACTACAGTTACAGGCGAAAATAAGCATTCGACGCCATGGCCCACTGTCAACCCAAGGTATCCATACTCCACGGGCATGGTCTGTCTTGACAGCCCAGTAGTGGTGTTACAAGGCTGAGGACAACAGAAGCAGCTACCCCAATACTGCCAAGTGGCTTTGCATGGTTGACATACTTCAACAGTGCCACATCATATGTGGTGTGGCTACATCCTGCACAGCTGAACAAGTGTTGAGTACTGGCAGATGCCCAGTGTTTTGGTGTCTGAAGGAGCTTCGGTTCAATTCTTGCCTCATCCAGTGGTGGTCTGCTCCAGAAAGAACTTTGGCTGCCACACAGCAGAAGCCAACACATAGTGGATGCTGATTGGAAGCCTAGCTGTGGTGACATCGCAACCTGCTGGACGACCCACTTTTGTACAAAACAAGGCAGGTCTTGTTGTTGATGTCACATAAGCAGCTTGCCAGGTGCCATCAAAATGTCTCAGAGTGGTCTCGGTCGTGTAGCTGCTGGGCATGACGTAAGCGCTGAGCTTGTGAGTGTCAGTAAGTGTCTGGATTTCTGCATCGGATCCTAGCTTGTACCTGCACTGCTATACTCCTCCCTTCCTGGAGTAATTCAGCCCTCTGAATTCTTGTGTGGCTAAAATCTGGTTGCAACAAATGAGCTGGTCCTGCAGCTCATATTTTATATAACACTAGCCTGGAGAAGGTTCTAAGTTAGCTGCTGCATATCTGTACTCTTTGTTCCAATATTTATATTTGCACTATTTTCACTGTTCTGCCGTCTTGGCTTCAGACACTTGGACACAATTACAAACGACAAATCTCTCTATAGTTTATATGGTTCTAGTCACTGGCTGGTTCCGTAAATTATGCGAATGTTCTGTAACGCAGACATTGGTATATCTAATATACGTTACTGCACTTGTCTGCAATGGTTACTCTAGTCCACGCAAGTCGTGTTTCATTCAATTTTTCAGGACCCACCCACTGCATCCTGCAAAATTTTCTACACCATCTCACTAAATTGCTAAGTGGCGCTAGTCCACGGGGTTGTAGAAGTCTGGAAAGCATCCTAGAACATTGCAGAACTATATATCCACTCTTTCTCATGTGTTATACTATTTGAGTCGTGCTTAATCTAAAAAATGTGCCACTTATCCTAACACAGTTAACATAGTAGCAAAATAATCAAATGTTGCAATACATAACATCAATGCTTGCCTGCCACACTAAATTAAAAATGTGAAGTTTCTGCTACACACATCACAACATTACACATTCCCTGTAATTAGGCTTTTCATTTAGAAGTTTATTTCACCTACTAACTAATCACTTACTTTAACAACAGCAAAATGTTTCCTTTATACTCCTATGCAGGCCTCTTGCATGAATGCAACATCTTATATTATTTGAATCTCAGCATTCACATGCATTTAAGCACAGACGTACCTATAAAATATGCATGCACATGTTCATAAGAAGAGCTTAACCTAAACTATTCACAAAAGCAAATATTGCAGAGGAAATAATGAGAGTGGTTAATGGCCATTTGTTGTGTTGGCATTACTTCATAATAAAATGTGAATCACTTTATTAATAAATCTAAACAATCTGTAAAGTTATTTAGGCCAGGAAGGTGAGATATAATTGTTACACCCCACTCCTGGCACCAATTCTAAAAGAGTACGTGGTTTGGGGATGTGGAGGGAAACTTCTGACACCAATGTTATTGTATAAATTGGCAGGGAAGGGGGAAGAAGGTTGTTAAATATGCCTCGTGGCGGAAGAGTGCAGGAGGTCGAGCGGTCAGGATTAGAGAGTGGGCATCCAGGGCTGCCGTTAAATGACAAAATAGGAAATTAAGTACAAGAAAGAGGATATATTTCAATATACGGAGTACAAAGGGCGCGCCTAGGGTCGGAAGTTAGCAGGTTTAGGCCAGTCTAGGAAGTTGAGCAATTAATTAAAATGGGCATCGGGAGGGGAAGCGGTTCATGTTAACTTACATTGATGGCCGGTTGTGAAAAGCAGAGCCAGAGGCTCTGCCTTCCACAAAGAAGTCTGTTGTTAAGTCTGGATTCCAAGAGTGAGAGGTAACTCCGCCCGCAGACCACTCCAGCGTGCACACACGTGATCGGGGTCCCACGCACGCTATTGGGTAAAACCAATGGCGTGAATTCGCTAGCAGTTTCAGCAGAGGGCTCACGGCGTCTCCTGTCAGCAGATTTAACAGGACAGAACCGCCTCGGCTTTGAAAGACAAGCGTCGCATAGACACGGTGTGAATTATCCTGGGAGCAAACTTGTAAAGATTCCACTGGGCCTTTGAAATAAGTTTTTTTTAAATGTTGACTCTCATAACAATTTTTTCCGTAGATTTGGATAAGTTTTGTTTGTTTTGTGGTCATAAGGCCACACAACTTTTAATTATCAAACAAATCATCTGACTAGCTAACTAACTAACAAAACATCTTACTTACTAATGAGTGGACTCATTAACTAATAGAGTAAACAAAGTAAAAGACTAACTGAAGAAAAGACTAACCCACTCGCTAACTAAAAATGAACGTATTCCAGTTTAAGATTTGGTGGTCCAGAAAAGGAACGACTGGTTTCGTTTCTTTGTTGATTATTTGCAAATACTCGCAAGTAAATGAATTATGGGGTGCTTGTTTCTAGTGAGTCCCCTCGCCTCTCACTTTCGGCCTGCTTGTTGTCCGGTAATCCCTTGCATCTCACCGTTTTATGAAATCAAATGTTCAAAGTGATGACCTCCAACTTAGATGCAGTTATTGACTCGTGCTATAAATCCCTGCACACATCTTGATAACATGATATAAGAACGTAGGCTTCTGCAGCCAGTGTCATAGTTATTAAAATTCTTCTGGGTATTATGCCGCGTCATTGTTAAAAACTAAGAATAATAATAAACTAACACCGACGTTTCGGCCGAATTGGAGCGGCGTTCCTCAGGGCACGACTGGTTTTGCATGGGAATAGGTGCTTCCATTTATTACAGACTATCGATGTCTGATGTCACTGTTGTAAACTTTTAACTGGCCCTCTAATACGATTGGTTAGTCATGATGTAAGGGAAGATGGAAGGAAAGAGGCTATTCGTGGATGTCCATGTCGTCAACGATTGGTAGCTGTCCGCCGATCAGCGTTCGGCTTCTGGTCGGCAAGTTTTCCTCCTGGTGTGCGCGGAAGTGAACTGACAATTGCTCTACAGCTGTTTGTGCAGATACGTCCGTGTCCCATGTAGCTTCTGCCCTGCGACCGCTCGCGGCCCGTTGGACTGGGATGGCCGGCAGCCAGGACGCCTGGAATGTGTAGCCATCTTCTCTGTTGATGTTGTCAGGCTGCTTAATAATTTCGATCGCCTCCCGTAGTTTGCGTTCTCGCATCCACGATTCTTTCGCCACTACTCGGGCTTCCTGGAACCTGATGGGTTGTCCACAGTCACGGTGGTGTTCCGCTGTCGCCGAGTTATTACGTTGTTGTAATCGTACATAGCGTTCGTGTTCTGCTACTCGTAAGCTGACAGGTCTCCCAGTTTCTCCTATGTAGGCAGCTCCGTACTCACATCGTAGTTCGTAAACACCTGCAGTGTTAAGATTGTTGACTACCTCCTTGGTGGAACCTATCGTTTCATGGATCCTGTGACTGCTTCGAAAAATCGGCATCTATCTCCATGCAAAACCAGTCGCGCCCTGAGGAAGGCCGTTGCAATTCGGCCGAAACGTCGGTTTTAGTTTATTATTGTTGTTAGTTTTTAGCAATGACGCGGCATAATACCCAGAAGAATTTTAATCATCTTGATAACATGTCTGGTGTAATTGCAGCGCAATCATCTCTTATTCTTTGCATCATGTTTACGCGAGTGGTAGGCCTTTCCCGATAAACGATATCTTTTAGAGAACCCCATAAGAAAAAATCTGGCGAGGTAAGGTCAGGCGATCTGGCTGGCCAATTCACAGGACCTGCCCTGCCGATACAGTGACCATGGTAAAGTCGATCTAGTACATTGCGCGCAACTAATGAATAATGCGCTGGACAACCATCATGTTGAAACCACATGTTTCGTCGAAGTTTGATCCTCAGGTCTTCAAGTAGATCTGGCAGTTCATTTTAAAGTAGGTTCCGATATTTGTTGCCATTCAAATTATCGTCGATAAAATATGGACGGATCAGTTTATTGCCAATTATACCACACCAAACTTTAACTGACCAAGGTCGCTGATGCTTGCCTTCTCGAATGCTGTGTGGGTTCTGTTCACTCCAGTAATGCATGTTATGGCGATTAACTTCGTCGTAGTTAGTGAATGTTGCCTCATCGGAGAAAAGTACTCCGGCAAAAAAAGTTTTGGTTAGTTTGCATCCGCTGAAATGCCCAGTGACAAAACGTTAGACAGTTTTGGAAGTCATCCTCAAGTAGTTTCTGAAACTTGTGAAGCTTCAGGATATTCCAAACACTCCTGTGTGAAATTCCTGATTGCCTTGATATTTCTCTTGTGCTCGCATGTGAATTATGAGCCACAAAAGCTAGGACTGCCACTTGATTGTTTTCTCCACAAAGAGTAGCTGCACGGGTTCTTTTTTTCTGGTTCACACTACCTTCCGCAGTAAATTGTTTAATAACTCGAGCAAAGGAGGACCGTGATCGTACTTGGTCAGGAATACGCTGGGCATAAAGCGCGACTGCATCGTCAAAATTTCTCCCACTTTCTCCCTAAATGTACACCATCTATATTTTTCCTTCCACAGAAAGATAATTCGTAATGACATATGCCACCCATTAATCTCAAGGGAGGAAAGATAAGTGGCGTGGAGAAAGGCAGGGTTAGAATTCCCATGAGCGAGAAGCAACCCGCTCGGCCTAATTCCGCCTAGCAATACTAACTTCGCGTCAAACGCGACTGGTAGCGAGCAAAAGCTGGATAAGAGCATCGATTATCCATTAGTGCTGAGTGGGATATCGATTATCGTACATAATTCTAAAAATGTAAATGACGTAACAGCCGCGATATTCCGAAATAAAATAAAGGTGTGAACAATGTGATTTAAGTCAATAAATTTATGAATGTCGTTTTCTACGTTTTTCCACCCGAAACTAAAAGACTCAAATTAAGCAAGAACCCCAACTTCTCGACAAACAAGAGTGATTACCCCGAATCTAACAAAAAAATTTGCTTCGTGGGTCACTTAGTTTTTTAGTTAATGAGTTCACTCGTTAGTAAGTAGGATGTTTGGTTAGTTAGTTAGCTAGTCAGATGATTTGTTTGATAATTAAAAGTTGTGTGGCCTCATGACCACAAAACAAACAAAACTTATTCGAATCTACGGAAAAAATTATTATGTGGGTCAACATTTGTAAAACTCTAATTCATCTCGCTCAAACCCCACCCTATGGGGGGAGAGAGAGAGAGAGCTTTAGTTTCAGCGAATCAAAATTTACCAAGTAAATAAGTATTTTTTATATATCTGTAACCACGGATTTTCTTGAATTACAGCGCCAACTACCAAGAATCAAAACAAATGTTTAAAACCTTAAAGTTTCCTCCCGTCCCACGCCCAGGGGACTGGGGTGGCGGGCTAATTTTAGGACCAGCAGATGTCCCCCTCAAAAATAATCAACTTTGTATTCTACACATTTTTTCGCGTGAAGCTTAGTTTTCGAGTTATTCTGGTTTGTCAACTTAAAATTTCTCACACTGTATATACGCTGTCAGTGATTCTATAAAAGTAAATCCTTAGATACCAAGTTTAAGACAATAATGATACATTCTGAAATTCATTTGTATGTATTCCATTGTATGACCAGAACTATGTTGAACGATCGCATCTAAAAAAGGACTGTAGAATAGGCTACCAATGCACAAAAAATGCAGCAAACTAGTGTGTCCGTGTGTTTAAGTGAGAAACAAGGGCGAGTGCTTACCAAAAGCAAAACATTTCAACTCTCGGCAGTCGTGGGACGACAGACATGCTACAAAAGGGAGGATTCGGAATAAAATAGAAAAACCGTAAATTTACCTTGATCTCAGTCAAGTGTCGACGTTGTGCTGAACAGAAGAGCTGCATTCAATCACTGAGATATGAAGAAATGAATTACGACGGGGAAACACTGTACTAGGCTGTAAATGATACTCCTACTCGTTGCTGCATCTAATCCAAGTATGCACACACCACAGCACGCCATTTTGAAACAACGTGACGAACGTTTTCCCAGCAAACTTCATGATAAAAAGTGAAATGGTAACACAAACTCCAACAGCCTATCTGTAAATTAAAAACGACATACCTTCACAATTGTTTACAACACCTCTCCTGTTTTAATGCTTATAACAAAGCTCTTGTGATCTCGTTCGTCATGGTGTAAGGACGCATTTTTTTTCTCTGTGTCTAACAACTAAAAAGTGGATAGCTCGTGAAAGAAAAGTATTTCATTTCTATGACCTACAAGTGCATCTGTTCCCCTCTATGCGCATCATGAACGATTACAGCAAATCTTCGGATGTACGGGAATAATCTTGAACAAGACGACCGCCGCATAGCCATCAGCATTGTCGCACTACGAGAGTGGAAAGGTTATTCTCATTAATGGGAAGAGAACTTTCAAGACTTATCATTTCGAGTTCATGTTGCAGCAGAATGAATGATGTAACTATGACATGTCCTGCATGGAGTTTGTGTAATAGTAAACAATAACTTGACCAATCGACAGGCGCTGCTAAGTACGATACTATCATCATACTCTCTCTTACTAAATTAATTGTCTTTTTGTACAATACTCTTAATCAGATACGTTCATTTTCTTCGCTTAAGGATTCCAAGGGAGGACCGAAGATTGTCACCGATGTTTTAATAAACCAATTGCTGAGAATATAATTATTGGTACAGACTCTCACCAACCCATCATTTACAAGTGTCCTTTTTTTCTTCTATGTCCAATAGATTAGGTAAATTGGAGCTTAGCAATGAAGCCACGAGTAAAGAAATCAACATTAATGATGAGCTAGCACTAGTCAATGCGTACGCAGATAAATTATCCGAAAAATGAGTGAGAAACTCCATAACAGACAGCAAGACAAATCCCCAATAGGTGAAAAAGCAAAATATTATGGTCTATACTGTGCAAAATTTCCCACATATTTAAGAAAGAAAAAGTAAAAATAGGTTTTCGCACTCAGAAAGAATTGAGGCTAGCTTGTGCTATTGCATTGATAACAAGTAGGAAATGTTTTGGAATCTTAGGGTTTATAAAACCTGGTTTGGCTCTTCTAATGACATTTGTTTCTTCATGCACTATAGTTCACTTAAGTCTCTGTAATACGTACCAGTATTACTTTTGTATTTAAATTCGGTTGTAGTCGATCTAAACTTTGGCTATAAAGTATTTTACTGAAGTATCGCTACATATCTCGTTCTGCTACTATGTGGCTGCCGCTAACGAACATTTCTACCCCTGACTACCGATACTTTCGGTAATATGTCATGTATCTTGCCCGGCTCAGCCAGCTATTGGTCTTACGCTAGAATGGCAGAGGTTGTGAAAATGACCCCTGTCATACTTTTTCTTCAGTCTCATGTCCAATTTTTTTACGTCCTTCATGAAATCATTTGACTGTTCCTAATTATTTCTCATCTTTATGGTGATATATAAGGATTTACATAATATCTATATTTTCTTAGACATTTCAATCGATATTTTTAGAACTGCAGAACTGAATGTACGTAATTAATCCAATGGTGAAGCAGCAACCGTCAGCAATAACGCAGATATGTTGTTGCTGCTCATTGTTGCATTGCGGAACGTGCAAATTACAATTTGTCTCTTACGTAATTTTCTTTGCCCATGAAAGACGTTTTCGAACATCTCTCATGTACTTTATGATGAAAAAAGTTACTTTTCTTATAGAATTCCGACGCTGAATAGGAAATTAGCTTCACTGATGAGGATGAGGACGTTTTTACCAGAGATAAGTGCAGATGGGGATGAAGACATTGTGATCGAGCAGAGATGAGTGGAGGAGGTCCCAGATGCTGGTGCAACAATTCTCGCTTCATCCATCACAGCAGGCCCACATGAGTGTCTATGCCTCTGCAAAGGTGGTCGCTAACTATGGGATGGAGTTTGACATTGCCAGATTTTCATTTTATGGCAGTAGGTGGGACGTGAATGTACTAAAGGAGAGAGGAGGCCCAACTAGTTACGCTAGCCAACGAGAAGACGGCTATGTCACCTAAGTTTTCCGTCTTATTTTTGACGAAGAAGTGCAATGTCACATGAAGAAATACACAGAATCTAAAAATATCAGGATTAATACATGAAAGTCTACAATTAGCATGAGCAATAACAAATCGGTAATATTACGTTTTGTTCAAATATGTAAGTAATGTATTAATATTCATGTTAAATAATTATTGTCTTAAATAGCAACAATACAGGTATTAAATGATGAAACTGTTTAATGATGGATCAAAATGACCCCTTGCCGAGTTTTAAGAATATCGGAAACTCCACCATTCTAGTGTCAAGCAGTTTCTATTTTTTATACAGCAGTTTTCTGCTTGAGCAATGTTTATAAAAGTTCAGGTTTTGTCCTTTTGATTATACTCTTATCCTTCTTAGGTGGATGTATATAGTTTTCTAAAAAGATAGGTTATAAAGAGTAAAAAGAAGAAATTCTTTCGAAAATAATCTCTACACTTATTGTTCAACTATGTTAGCCTTACTCTTACCACTGTGCTATTACTTGGTTGTCACGCATGTAAACTGTGCCCACACATTCTAATATTCCTAAATAGGACAAGATACTCTGTTTTAGAGCAATTTTTCCTGTTATTATCATTAATTTTTATCGTGTATCCTATGTCTATAACGCTTTACTTCTGTGCCAGTACCTTCTAATATTAGGTTTTCCTTAAGAATGTTTTAATGCTATTAGTCCTGAGACAACTTTTTTATTATTTGTACTTGGTGATGTATGACAGACTGAAATAATTATAAATGGACACACTGACTTCTATAACATTGCTCACACTGAAATGTTGTAAAAACCAGGAGCCCTCCATACTTCCATCCAACAATCTGTTTTCCATATAAGCCTTCCTATCGCACTCAGATTCTTATATAGGACATGGTGACATTGACTTATTCAGCAGAATGACTTTTATGTTATTTTACTAATTATGGTATGGGTAACAAGCAGAAAAGAAGAGTTGTTTACTATAACAGTGAAAATG
Organism: Schistocerca americana; assembly: GCF_021461395.2. Lineage (NCBI taxonomy): Eukaryota > Metazoa > Arthropoda > Insecta > Orthoptera > Acrididae > Schistocerca > Schistocerca americana. The sequence continues at coordinate 445,182,801 of NC_060120.1, read as the reverse complement.
TTTGAACATTTCGGTACTAAACACTGCCTGCCTGCTCCACAACACGTTATAAATTTCCAATTTAGATGCCCTAGCCGTTACTGGGCAGTAAGGGAGGCACAAATACCGCACCTTTTTGCTAGCTCTTAGGTAATGAGATCATGCAACTAAATGTAGGCTGCATTGACTTTGAGCTCCACACTCCATTGAGGTCAATTTTTTACCTGTTCTGTGGCAGAGCTAGAAGCACCCAGATCGAAAATCAGTAAGAAAATAATAAGAAAACTTCTGTGTCATAAACCTTCGTGCTACTTCCAGTACCCTACCTGTAAGGGCGAAAATCTTATGACGCAGCACACTTGATGGTCCGTTTTTTCCTTCTGCCAACACTCTTTTTCTTATTTTCTGAGCTTACAATTTTATTTATGAAACTGTGGCATTGAATAACTTTTTAACTTCGTTCCTTTATGCATCAACTCCAAGTGCCTTATTTCCATAATACTTGAGCATGACACAGGACAGCACTCAAACACAGAGCGTTTCTATTTCTGCGTAATATCTTACTAATTCATACTGATTTAAGTACGCTCATTTTACAGATACTTTGGGTTTCATCAAAACAGGCTTTCGTCGCATGGTTTTCTTACTAAGTTGTAATTAATTTGTATTAGCAAAGTGTATTTGTAACAGCTTTTTATTTTAGTGAACAAAACAACAAACACGAGAGATAAATTAATCAACAACAACACATTTTCTAAGGTTTTATCAAACGGTCTGGCATAGTGTACCAATTCCGCGACAGAGGAAACTTACTCGTTCGGAGTCAGATATGCCATCAAGCCAGGCTTGAATTGCGTTTTCACCCGAAAAGAATTTTCTTGAAGGCTATCCGATATGAAGAGGTGAACATCTGAGGGAACAAGATCAGGAGCGTGAGGGATGACTTTCCAAACAAACTCCTGGACAATCTTATTTGTGAAATTAGCAGTGTCATTCATGTTCGCTAGTATCAACACTTGACGCAGTTTTCATAGTAGTATTTCCTACATTTTAGCCGAAGGAGTGTCTCAGTTGCTGGCAAAAACTGCCAGCTGCGATTGATAGACCCATGGGATGGAGTTAATAGTGCACAACACGTTTCTGTTCCATCAGATGCAAAATATTATTTTACTCACATTGTCCTTTGCTCAAGGAGACGTCTTTTGTTAGGATGCAGCCATTCATTTACTTCTTACCAGGAACAATATTGCATAGCAGTGCCCAGTGGATGACATTCAAACAAAAATGCGGACAAACTCCCCCTTTCATTTTTCTTGCCTTGAGTTAGAGCATTTAGCATTCTTTCACCTACCTCCTGCACTCTGCCTATTCAATATAAATGCTGCGTGAAGAATAAATGGTGACAAATCGTCACATGTATCAGTTATTGGGGCTTTCTGAATGTGGAAAATCATTAATGCCAGATTGTTCTTGTAATAACAAATTCCATTTCTGACATGATTTGTCTAATAGCATTCTTCCCACACAGGACACAAATGTTTCAAATCACTTCCTTCCTCCTCTGTTAAACTTGAAGTGAACAATACACTAAAGTGATAAAAGCCATGCTATTCTCCTAATATCGTGTCAGACCTTCGTGTGCCCGGCATAGTGCAACAGCTCTTCATAGCATTGGCTCAACAAGTCGTTGGAAGCCCCCTGCAGAAACATTGAAACATGCTGCCTCTATAGCAGTCCATAATTGCGAAAGTGTTATCGGTGCAGCATTTTGTGCACGAATTGGCCTCTCAATTGGGATTCATTTTGGGCTATCTGGCTGGCCAAACCATCTGCTCAAATTGTCCAGTTATGAACAAATGTGGCCTGGGGACATGGTGCATTGTCATCCATAAAAATTCCGTCGTTGTTTGCGAAAATAACGTTCATGATTGGTCTCCGAGTAGCAGACAATCCAGAGGACCCAGTCCATCCCATGTACAGAGAGAATGTACCATTATGGAGTCACCACATTGCATAGTGCCTTGTCGACAACTTGGGTCCTTGACTTCGTGGTGTCTGCACCGCACTCGTATCGTACTGTCAACTCTTACCAACTGAAATTGGAACTCATCTGACCAGGCCACTGTTTTGAAGTTGTCTAGGATCCAACCAATATGGTCACGAGGCCACGAAAGGCGCTGCCGGCGATGACATGCTGTAAGCAATGGCACTTGCATCAGTCGTCTGCTGCCATAGCTTATTAATGGGAAATTTTGCCACACTGTCCTAACGGATACATTCGTTGTACTTCCCAAACTGATTTCAGCGGTTATTTCGCGCAGTGTTGCTAGTCTGTTAGAACTGACAACTGTACTCAAACGGCACTGGTCTCAATCGTAAAGTGAAGGCCCTCTGCAGTAGTGGGGCAGTGTCAGTGTCGACCCACATTGCAGGTTGGTCACGTATGGGGCAAGCATACGCTCAGGGGCAAACCTATTGTCCTCATTTGATTGACAGGTCCTTAACCTATTGTTCTGCTAAGTGCATTAGACCCCCCGGGAATAACTGATCCTTTTGATTGACAGGTCCTTAGCCTATTGTTCAGTTAAGTCGTTTTCCATTAAAACCCCACACCTCTCCCTCCCCCCCTCCTCCTCCTCCTCCTCCTCCTCCTCCTCCCCCGCCCCTCTGGGAAATTCCTTTGCTGATACAAGCACACTTTTTATATCAATTTGACTGACCAATTGATTAAATCGATGAGTTAATTAATGCTTCTCCATCTGGGAAACCCCCCAGACCTTCCTCTCACTCCCAAATGGAAATTGGCGGAAAAAAGACTCAGTTGATTGGTCATTTGGCGGGAAATCGATTGCAGTGTATGAATATTATTTGAACAACTTAGAAATTGTGTGGTATATTGTTTATTTAAACAATGTATGGGATATGTGACAATCTGTGGACTATAGTTTGTTTATTTAATTAAAGAATTGGTGGGAAACCGATTGCAGTGTAAGGAATATTGTTTATACAATTTAGCCAATGTATGGAATATGGTTTATTTTAATAATTTATGGTTTATGAGGCAGTCTGTGGAATATAGTTTATTATTTTTTTAAGAATTTGATGGAAAATCGATTGCAGTGTATGGAATATTGTTTAAACAACACAGACAATGTGTTTATTTAAACAATTTATGGGCTACAAGATGGTGTATGGAATACTTAAACAATTGCGGTGCTTTTGCATTCCGCTCATGTAAGGAATTTTATAATTAAACTGTATCGGATCGCTGAAACATATCTGAAAAGCTTTCTCGCGTCTCGCCACTCGCGCAGGCTGCCCGGAGACAAGGCGCGCCGGAAGGTCTTGGTAGCACAACCAGGCTCACTGCACTGCTGTCATCTGTTGCCTGCCAACTCAAGTGGCCACGTCCTGTTTCTGCATGTGTCACCCAACCTGTCAGATAGGTGTGCACACAAGAGACGTCTTCCTTCCAAAGCGAATACCTGATTAGGGGTCGATCCTGAAATACTGCTGAAGTTCGGTCACATGATTGTGGTGTAGAGAATATGAGGTAGACTGGTAGCTGTTTCACACGCACACCCTCAAATTGACGATGTCGAAAACTAGTAGCAGATTGACTCGAAATACACTGCGTGTAAAGAAAGAGAGAGAGAGAGCTGAAGTTTGCTTTCCAGATGACATTGGAACTAGCATGAAGTACTTTATTCCGCACCTTCTTGAGGTACACTTAACGAACTCCTTCAGGAGTTATTAAATCTGGTGCGGAATATCACATCTTGAAGATGTCACAAATGGTGCTTCAGAAAATGTGACACAGGAAATATTAATTAAATCGATAATATAGGCCCGAGCGGTTCTAGGCGCTTCAGTCTGGAATCATGTGACTGCTACGGTCGCAGGTTCGAATCTTGCTTCGGTGTGATGTCCTTAGGTTAGTTAGGTTTAATTAGTTCTAAGTTCTAGGCGACTGATGACCTCAGATGTTGAGTCCCATAGTGCTCAGAGCCATTTGAACAATTTGATAATATAGGCTTAAAAACAATTTGCTTCACACAGTTTAAACTACTCGAAATAGAAAAAAATCGACACTGCACAGTAGCTTGAGTGCATAAACAACAGTGATATGTTTTTTACGAGACATTTCAGTAAATAATCGAAACCTATTATTATTTGACATCGCGAATGGAAGTGGTTAAGTGTAAAACGATCAGTTCCATTAATTAGTCTATCAGTTTGAAATCAATGGCGTACCACCTGGAGGGTTGAGATGATGGCTAGGACATCACAAATATGATTCTTGCTTGGAGCGGTGATCAGGCGTTTCGTTTCGTTGCGGCCATATCTTTTAACGAAATTTCAGTCTCCCACCTACGCAAGGGAGAGAAACCATCGTAATAAAACCATATGTATTACCGAATTTATAAAGTGATAAGTGGAGCTGGCAGTCAGTGCCGCAGCCAGAAACGTCCAAATACACTCCTGGAAATGGAAAAAAGAACACATTGACACCGGTGTGTCAGACCCACCATACTTGCTCCGGACACTGCGAGAGGGCTGTACAAGCAATGATCACACGCACGGCACAGCGGACACACCAGGAACCGCGGTGTTGGCCGTCGAATGGCGCTAGCTGCGCAGCATTTGTGCACCGCCGCCGTCAGTGTCAGCCAGTTTGCCGTGGCGTACGGAGCTCCATCGCAGTCTTTAACACTGGTAGCATGCCGCGACAGCGTGGATGTGAACCGTATGTGCAGTTGATGGACTTTGAGCGAGGGCGTATAGTGGGCATGCGGGAGGCCGGGTGGACGTACCGCCGAATTGCTCAACACGTGGGGCGTGAGGTCTCCACAGTACATCGATGTTGTCGCCAGTGGTCGGCGGAAGGTGCACGTGTCCGTCGACCTGGGACCGGACCACAGCGACGCACGGATGCACACCAAGACCGTAGGATCCTATGCAGTGCCGTAGGGGACCGCACCGCCACTTCCCAGCAAATTAGGGACACTGTTGCTCCTGGGGTATCGGCGAGGACCATTCGCAACCGTCTCCATGAAGCTGGGCTACGGTCCCGCACACCGTTAGGCCGTCTTCCGCTCACGCCCCAACATCGTGCAGCCCGCCTCCAGTGGTGTCGCGACAGGCGTGAATGGAGGGACGAATGGAGACGTGTCGTCTTCAGCGATGAGAGTCGCTTCTGCCTTGGTGCCAATGACGGTCGTATGCATGTTTGGAGCCGTGCAGGTGAGCGCCACAATCAGGACTGCATACGACCGAGGCACACAGGGCCAACACCCGGCATCATGGTGTGGGGAGCGATCTCCTACACTGGCCATACACCACTGGTGATTGTCGAGGGGACACTGAATAGTGCACGGTACATCCAAACCGTCATCGAACCCATCGTTCTACCATTCCTAGACCGGCAAGGGAACTTGCTGTTCCAACAGGACAATGCACGTCCGCATGTATCCCGTGCCACCCAACGTGCTCTAGAAGGTGTAAGTCAACTACCCTGGCCAGCAAGATCTCCGGATCTGTCCCCCATTGAGCATGTTTGGGACTGGATGAAGCGTCGTCTCACGCGGTCTGCGCGTCCAGCACGAACGCTGGTCCAACTGAGGCGCCAGGTGGAAATGGCATGGCAAGCCGTTCCACAGGACTACATCCAGCATCTCTACGATCGTCTCCATGGGAGAATAGCAGCCTGCATTGCTGCGAAAGGTGGATATATACTGTACTAGTGCCGACATTGTGCATGCTCTGTTGCCTGTGTCTATGTGCCTGTGGTTCTGTCAGTGTGATCATGTGATGTATCTGACCCCAGGAATGTGTCAATAAAGTTTCCCCTTCCTGGGACAATGAATTCACGGTGTTCTTATTTCAATTTCCAGGAGTGTATTTTCACTGTTATAGTAAATAACTTCTTTTGTGCTTGTTATCCACACCACGATTAGTAAAATAACATAAAAGTCATTCTGTTGAAAAAGTCTTTGTGAGCATGTCCCATATAAGAACCTGGGTGCGATAGGAAGGCATATATGGAAAACGCATTGTTGGATGGAAGTATGGAGGGCTCCTTGGTTTTTACAACATTTCAGAGGACTAATAGCACTAAAACTTTCTTAAGGAAAACCTAATATTAGAAGGTACTGGCACAGAAGAAAAGAGTTATAGAAATGGGATACGTGATAAAAATTAACGATAAGAACAGGAAAAAGTGCTCTAAAATAGGAAAATAGGAATATTAGAATGTGTGGGCACAGTTCACGTGTGACAACCAAGCAATAGCACAGTGGTAAGGGTAAGGGTAACATGGTTGATCAATGGGTGTAGAGATTATTTTCGAAAGAATTTCTTCTTTTTACTCTTTATAACCTACCTTTTTAGAAAACTATATTTATCTACCTAAGAAGGATAAGAGTATATTCGAAAGAACAAAACCTGAACTTTTATAAACATTGCTCAAGCAGAAAGCTGCTGTATATAAAATAGAAACTGCTTTACACTAGAATGGCTGAGTTTCCGATATTCTTAAAACTGGGCAAGGGGTTATTTTGATCCCTCATTACATAGTTTCGTCATCGACCCAAACAAGTATTTTCAACCACTATATTTTTGAGAGCTAAAAAAATAATTATTTATCGTGATTACTAGTACATTACGTACATATTCGAATAAAACATAATGTTACCGATTTGTCATTGCTCATGCCAATTGTAGACTTTCATATATTAACCCTGATATTTTTAGAACCTTCTGGACTCATTTCATATATAGAGTACATCTTACATTCTCAAGTGTTCTACATTTGCGTTTTTTGTACTTTTTACTCAAGCCAGTGGAACCTGCTAGGCGCCCTTAGCACAGGTGATTTCTGTTATAAGTGCACGATTTCCGCACATGGCTTTGTGACACTACACAGTTGTCACTCCTCTTGTAGCCTTTGTAGAAACTGATTTGGCATTTTCTTCGCTTTCTAGATGGTTTTGGTACATATTCTCGTCTTTTGTCAGTTCTTCATCCTTCTCTTTCGATCCCTTGACTTCATTCGCCGCATGAAATACTTAGTTGCATTGTAGAATGTTATGTTTCTAGGTTTGTTCCTTTCCTCTTTGCTTATTGCTACCTAGTCATGCACTGTAGTCAGAAGAATGACATTTTTATCCTATTTTCCTTTATGTTCAGTCATGGTGCAGTCTGTACTGGCAGTTTGGCACAGAATGATGGTACAGTGTAGCCAGCTAATGAAGTTTTCTTCCTTTGAGCTTCTTAGCAAGTTGGAGAGACGTGCAGACGTTGTCTGTCTTCATGTTTCTTCCTCGATGTAGAAATAGCTCCACTGCATGCAGAACGACGTACTTTTCGAGCCGTAGCTTCTCAGTATGCGTCTCCTCTTTACCGAGGAACGAATATATAGTTTTTCGCCATATTAGCAGCAGTTAAAAATTTAAGACAATATTTGTTGGGTTAGTTGGGCATGAAACGAGTGGACCAGCATCTTTTTTTTTGTCTGGTGACAGTTACTCGTATTTTGTTACATTTTCTGCAGGTCGGTAAGGATGAATATTATTTTTCATGAACTTTTCCAAATTTCTTATACAAGAGCGTAATTGTTGGCTGGCAGATGTTCAGCTATGTTGATTTCTCATCGAAGTAGAGAAATCTGAGAAGCTGATGTTATCTGTTCCTCGGCATAACGTCTTTGACGAAAGTAAACCCCTAAGAATCCGACCAAAGATCATCCACACATATACATTTTGTACAAATTACACCCAGAGCGTATACGATGACTATCAGTGTTTCCAGCTCTTCAAATGACATGGTTCCGTCATATTTTATAGTATTTTCGAGCATTTGATTCTGTGTATTTCTTCATGTGACATTGCACTTCTTTGTCAAAAATAAGATGGAAAACTCTGGTGACAGAGCCGTCTTCTCGTTGGCAAGCGTAACTAGTTTGGCCTCCTCTCCTTCAGTACATTCACAGCCGATCTCCTCCCATAAGATGAAAATCTGGCAATGTCAAACTCTGTCCCATAGCAAGCGACCACCTTTGCAGAGGCAGAGACAGTAAAGTGTGAATTGGGACCTCCTCCACTAATCTCTCCTCGATCACAATGTCTTCATCTTCACTTTTCCTTGGTAAAAAAGTCCTCATCCTCGTCAGTGAAGCTAATTTCCTATTCAGCGTCGGAATTCTTTAAGAGAAGTAACATTTTTTCATCAAAAAGTCCACGAGGGATGTTCTGAAACGTCTTTCATGGGCGAAGAATATATCCTGAATTATACAATATAAACTGTGGCCAATTGTAATGTCCACATGCCAGGATGCATCAATGAGCAGCAACAACATATCTGCATTATTGCTGACGGCTGCTGATTCATTGTTGGATTACTTACATATATTCTGAAGAGAAACTACAGCGGTGTCAAATTCACCCCTTCCGCAGTTCTAGGAATATCGATTGAAATGTCCAAGAAATTATAAATATTTTTGGAATCCTAATAAACCACCGTAAAGAGGAGAAAAAATTAGGAACAGTCAAATAATTTCATAAAGGACGTAAAAACAATTGGACGTGACACTGAAGAAAAAAGTATGACAGAGGTCATTTTCACAACTTAAGCCATTCTAGCGTTAAACCAAAAGCTGCCTGAACTGGACAAGATACATGACATATTACCGAAAGCATGGATATTCAGAAATAGGAATATTCATTACCCATAGTTAAAAGTTTATGTAATTTTCGTATTGATTTATCATTGAATATATGCTCGTTAGAGGCAGCCGCATACCAACAGAACAAGACACGTAATGAGACTCCAATAAAATACTTTATAGCTGATTTCAAATATAAAAGTAAAACTGATACGCAGTAAAGAGACTTAAGTGAACTGTAGTATACGATGGAACATAAATATCATTGCAAGAGCCACGCCAGAATTTATGAACCTCAAGATTCCAAAACATTTCTGACTTAATATTCATGCAATAGCACAGGCCAACCCCAATTGTTTTCGAGTGTGAAAACGTATTTCTACTATGATGGGCCATAATAAAGCATATAAAGGTATTTTGGTTTTTCACCTATTAGGGATTTGTGTTGCTGCCTATTATGGAGTTTCTCACCCATTTTTCGGATAATTTTTCTGTGTACCCATTGGTCAGACCTGCCTGAACATTAATGTAGATTTGTTTACTAGTATTTTCATTGCTATGCTCCAATTTATCTAATATACTGGACACAGAAAAAAAAACAACGCACACTTTTAAGTGATGGGGTGGCACGAGTCTGCACCAGTAATTATATTGGTAGCAGTTAGTTTATTAAAATATCGGTGACAAGTTTCGATCCTCCCTCGCAATCCTTAAGTGAAGGTAATGAATGTATCTGATTTAGAGTATTGTACAAAAATGCAGTTAATTTGATAAGAGAGAAAGATATGATGATAGTATCGTACTTAGCGGCGCCTGTCGATTGGTCAAGTTATTATTTTTTTTCTTTTACACGAACTCCAAGCAGGACATGACAATAGCTACTTCATTAAATCTGCTGAAACATGATTTCGAAATGACTAGTCTTGCAAGTTCTCTTCCCATTAATCAGAAGTTTCTCTCCACTCTCGTAGTACGACAATGCCGATGACTATGCGGCAGTCGTCTTGTTCAGGATTATTCCCATACACCCGAAGATTTGCTGCTATCGTTCATGATGCGCAAAGAGGGGAATAGATGTACTTGTAGGTCACAGAAATGAAATACTTTTCTTTCACGAGCTATCCACTGCTTAGTTGTTAGACACATAGGGGGAAAAATATACGTCCTTACACCATGGCGAACGATAACAGAAGAGCTATCTTACAAGCACTAAAATAGATGTGTAAAAAAATTCTGAAGGTATAATCGATTTGAATTTTTCCGCCGACCTCTCAGATTATATTCATGCGACGTAATACGAACTAATGTATCTTCGGCGCATTCAACTGGCACCTGTATGAATTAACACATCTAGTTTGCATATGCAGAGAAACCCGACAGGTCCCTACACAACTGCCCCCCTGCAGTATACTGACGTTGTCTACTATCACTGGACGACAGTATACAGTAGCGGTGTACTGCAACATCGATTCCTATCTTTAAACGTTTTAAATTATGATTTTTGTCCTTTATAGGTACAAAAGACCTTTATTGGTTGCCAAATTTTTAATTTGTTCTTTGCCCATAACGTGTCAGCATTGTAATATGTACATTTATGTTTACAAATAATTTACAACAAGCGCATTTGAAAGTCAGATGTTTGTGTTTCCCTTACTGGAGCCTAACCGTTGTCTGCTTCGGGCATCGTTAAGCACATGCGTGTCACGTGGTGTACGCTGCGCTTGCGCTTTGTAAGTTCATTTGTACTGCAGCTACAGATAGGCTGTCCGAGTTTGTGATACCATTTCACTTTTTATCACGAAGTTTGCTGGGAACACGTTCGTCACGTTGTTTTAAAATGGCGTGCTGTGGCGTGTGCATACTTGGATTAGGTGCTGCAACGACTAGGCTCATCATTTACAACCTAGAGTAGTGTTTCCCCGTCGTAATTCACAATCTCAGTGATCGAACGCAGCTCTTGCGTTCAGCACCACGTCGAAACTTGACTGAGGTCAAGGTTAATTTACAGTTTTTTTAATTTATTCCGAATCCCCCCTTTTGTAGTGATCTGACGTCTCACGACTCTACCGAGAGTTGAAATGTTTTGCTTTTGGTTAGCACTCGCACTTGTTTTCCACTTCGGCACGCGGGTACACTAGTTTGCTGCATTTGTTAGGCATTGGTATTCCGCAGTCCTTTTTCTAGATGCGATCTGTCAACATAGTCTTGGTCTTACAACGGAATACATACAAATGAATTTAACAATGCATCATTATTGTCTTAAGCTAGGTATCTATGGAAGGATGTACGAGGGCCGTTCAGAAAGTAACCTCCGGTTGATTTAAAAAAATACACCAAGTTAAATAAAAATATTTTAATATATACATCTTACAACTACATCTTTGCACTATTTTTCTACATAGTCTCCATAGCGATTGAGGCACTTATCGTATCTCTTCACAAGCTTTGAAATTCCTTCTGCATAAAAATCACCCGCTTATGCCTGGAGCCAGCCTGTGACCGCATCTTTGAGCTCTTCGTCGTCATCAAACCGCTGTGACCCGAGCCATTTCTTCAAATGCATGAAGAGGTGATAATCACTTGGCGCCAGGTCTGGGCTGTAAGGTGGATGTTGATAACGTCCCACTTGAAGGACTCAAGAAGGGCCGTTGTTCTGCGAGCAGAGTGAGGACGGGCGTTATCGTGCAAAAAAACGATACCGAAAGTCAGCATACCACGGCGTTTGTTCTGTATAGCCCGTCGTAACTTTTTTATTGTTTCACAGTACATTCTTGATTAATGGTCGTACCACGTTCCATGAATTCAACCAACAACACCCCTTTGGCATCCCAAAACACCGTTGCCATCAGTTTTCTGGCAGAAAAATCTTGCGAGGCTTTTCTTGGTTTGGTAGGCGAATTTGAATGTGCCCACATCTTTGATTGTTCTTTTGTCTCAGGGTTCACGTACTTAATCCAGGTTTCGTCACCGGTCACGATTCTGTTTAACAATGGTTCTCCTTCGTCCTCATAACGTGACAGAAAGTCTAATGCAGAGGCCATTCTTTGAGTTTTGTGGTGGTCGGTAAGAAATTTGGGCACCCATCGTGCACAGAACTTACGGTAACCCAATCTTGCTGACACTATCTCGTACAAGAGAGTCTTAGAAATCTGTGGAAAACCAGTAGACAACTCCGACATTGAGAAACGTCGATTTTCACGAACTTTTGCATCAACTGTCTGAACGAGTTCGTCAGTCACCAATGATGGTCTACCACTCCTCTCTTCATCATGAACGTTTTCTCGTCCACTTTTAAATAAACGTACCCATTCACGGACAACTCCTTCACTCATAACTCTTGGTCCGTACACGGCACAAAGCTCACGATGAATAGCTGCTGCAGAATATCCTTTGGCTGTAAAAAACCTTATGACAGCACGCACTTCACACTTGGCGGGGTTTTCTATTGCAGCACACATTTCAAACTGCCACAAAAACTAAACTAGCGCAGGTACGACGTTCACTGGACCACGGCTTGATGCCGACTGACCTGTTGAGTGTGTGAACGCACACATGGCGTCGCTACTCCCCCCACAACCCGCACTGTGACCAATCGGAGGTTACTTTCTGAACCGCCCTCGTAGATTTATAGAATCACTGACATGCAGGGTTCTCACCGATCACAGGCCCTGTATTCCGCGTGCTGCATCAACGATCTGCTTCCACCGCCTTCATATATATATATGTGCGTGTGTTTGTGTGTCTCAGTTACATTTCTTGCCACATTAGCAGCACTCAAAATTGTTACTATTATATACATTCTTTCGTACCCACTTTGTCCCACAGACATATTCAGCATTACACTTAGTCTACAGGAACGGTTATATGGAAGTAAGAAGCATTCAATTTACTCTGTCACTATAATCCTTTGCTTATCTGCAAGAGAATCGTTCTGTACATTCTTCGTGAACATTTACTCGTCTTTGTGTTAACTGGCTTATTTAGTGTTTCCTACCTACTGCTATATTCTAACAGTACAATACCATGCTATACAAGTCATCAATATCAGCTCTACGAATATACCTGCAATGATTGTCCTCTAGTGTTTGTGACTTACACCTTCTTCACTACTGCATATGACTTGTGTATTGTGATGTGTATAAATATGTAACTGTTAAGGTTGTGTCAGTGAATAGCTGTAAGACAGTTTTGGGTAGCTTGTGATCATTTCCAAATGCACCCTAAACACTGTAGACTTCGTTAATTGTGTTTGGAAGGGAATATTTTAATAAATCAAAAGCAAAAATAATCCTTAGAATGTGATCGTTAATTACCAATATTCACTTTCCCACATAATCACCAGCCAATTGGATACATTTCTGCCAACGAATCAGTCTGTCAACATTTTGCTTGTGAAACTCAGTGGCTGCTGTCACAGGACGTCCAACTCTTTGTTTGTCACGTAGGTCAGATGTTCCCACCAACGATGAACAGATTTTCTGAAGTCATCACGGAAGAAGTCGACACTCTGTTTCTACAACCACAGTCTCACAGTTCTCTCAACGTCTTCATCATAATGATGTTCCTGTAGATCGTCTTTCATTATCGGGAATTGATGGAAGTCAGACGGTGCTAAATCTGGACTGTATGCAGGACACCGTACAGTGGTGAGGTTCAGTGTCTGAAATTCTGCTGTGGTGGCAAGTGGAGTGTGTGGTTTGGCGTTGTCATGCTGCAGGAAAACATTTCCCTTTTCCTTTTGGACCATTGGTAGCCCTCGTTTCAGAGTTTGCAGCTTTGAATTTATTGGATCAATCTGCGTCCCAGAACACTGTTGGCATGATTTTTCCAGCTGAGAGCTGCATTTTGAATTTCTTTTTCTGGGGCAAGTCTTTGTGTCGTAATGGTGTAACCACGTTTCGTCTCCTGTCACAATTGAATGGAGAAAGGCGTCACCTTCATTATCGTAACGCGATTGGAGTTCCTGGCAAATTTCAAGTCTGTGCGCTTTCATTTCAGGAGTCAGCATCCGGGGTACCCGTCATACACAGATTTTCCGATATCCAAGCAAAGCAATAATGTGACCCACACATTCTTGTGAAATGCTGATTGTGCTTGCAAATTCTCTCTGAGTGATACGACGATCGTCCTGAATAAATATGCCAACAATTTGCTTGTGAAATTCGGTGGTTACTGTCACAGGACATCCAGCTCTTTGTTTGTCACGCAGGTCAGATGTTCCCGCCTCAACATCTTTAAACTTACTCCCCCAACGACACATAGTACTCACATCAACACAATCACCATAAACTGTTTTCATTGTCTGATGAATCTCCTTTTGGGTGACACCCTCGGCTGTCAAGAATTCAACGACTTGCACGTTGCTCAAATCGCACTGACCGGCCGTCTGCGCAGTGTTCCATACGTTACACTGTAACAACACAACGGTTCAGTGCTAAGGCTTCCTGCCAACTGGAGCTGTAGGGAGGAGGCTACTGAACAAGCCAGTACCTGCCGCACACCAATGCTGCCAACTGTTGAAGATTTAAGAATGTGGAGGCATTACTTTTCAGTCAACCCTTGTATGTAGTCACATGTAAATTTATATATACTGTACATAGTAATATAGTGCGTAGATTTTGTTCTGTATAGAGTGTTTTTATTTTGTCTGCTGTAAATATTCCTGAGATTAATCCTTGTCTCCTTTTAGTTTTAGCTTTGTAGTGTAGAGTCTTCATTTCAGTAGTAGTTAACTTATATTGTAAAGTTTCTAAAACACATGTTGATTAGCGTTCACTTGCTAAGCTGTTTTAGTCTCTCGGGTACGCAGTGTGTTGTACTATGCTGTGCTGTGCGCATGTGCAGTGGCTGTTGACCTATTGCGTGTGCATAGTGTCTCCCTCTCTTCACTACATCAAGTGTTTTGTGCCTGAGGCATATTATTACAGTGCGATTAGAGAGTACACAGGTAATTAAAATAAATCTGGCACTCAGTAGTGGAAGTCTTTTCAGAGCTTTCTATAGCTCATGGACAGTTAACCGAAATCTTAAATAACTAAAACTTAGTTTCAGTTCAATTAACAAACATGAAACATATATATGAAAATGTTTCCTTAATGCTAAGCGTAAATTTAAGGTTAAATAACACCTATAGTGTTTCTTTTCTACTGATTTTTGTTTAGTCGAACTAGTTTTCGGATTGTTAGGGCGTCTTCACTTAACAACTGACTAGCGTCTAGTTAGTTGTCTCCTGAAGATGGCCTAATAAGGTGAAAACTAGTTCGAAATAAACAAAAATCAGTAAAACAAAAACAGTGTACTTGTTATTCAACCTTAAATAAGGAATTGTTCTACCAAGAAGTAATGGAAGAACTGATAAATAAGACTAAGCATAAAACAGTTAAAAAAAATGGTTCAAGTGGCTCTGAGCACTATGGGACTCAACTGCTGTGGTCATAAGTCCCCTAGAACTTAGAACTACTTAAACCTAACTAACCTAAGGACAGCACACAACACCCAGCCATCACGGGGCAGAGAAAATCCCTGACCCCGCCGGGAATTGAACCCGGGCGTGAGAAGCGAGAACGCTGCCGCACGACCACGAGATGCGGGCCATAAAAAAGTGATATGTGGGTGCAAAAGAACTGTTCGTCTTCTGTATGCACTACTTCTTGGTTTTTTAACCTATGCTAACTTTGCCTAGTACACAAATTCTCGCAAATCCTTATGTTTATAGAGTCCTTCGTCATTTCCACTGTTCACAAAGGATAACCCATAAGTGCCTGGACGTGGGATTTTAGATATGACAAATGGACCTGTATTCATCAGTTGCCATTTGCGATTTAACTTCCCACACTTTTTAGATTTTCGTTGTGTTTCTAGGCGTACCTGTTGTCTTACACAGAATATCTTTGTTCAGCCTATTTCTCAAGATCAAAAAGTGCATTCTCAAGGGGAATTTCCTTTCTAGAAATCTTCCCAGTCATCTACCTGTCGTCTTCCAAAGTTTAATTCAGTTGGTGTAAGGTCAAAGAGGTACGTGGAAGGTTGTTGATGATTAGTTGGAATGGCGTAACATACTCAGTTCACATTATGTGTTTTTGAGGGTTATAGATGTGGATGAATCTATCGAATTCTTTAAGTATTCCCACTATCTGGCTTGCCTTTGAGTGGTACTGGGATACTAGTGCGTGTTTAATTCTGTTAATATTAATGAATTCCTTCCTTCAGTTGCTTACAAAACATGATGCATTATCAGTTAATGTTGGGTGCAGCTCAATTAATCTGGGCTTGTTTGAATGTTTTTTATTTTGGCATATAAGACACTCCCATACCACCTGAAGGACTTTCCATCGCAAATTAGGATGGTAACAATAGGTATTTATTTTGTTAGTGCATTTGGAAACGCCATAGTGACCTTAAACATTGTAAGTACTCACTATCAAATCGTCCACATAGTCTTCTGGAAAACAAACACACTGCTGGCTTTTATGCATATGGTGTCGGTGAAACAAGACCAGTTTGTAAATCATAAAAACTTTCTTTAAATTATCACTGTCGTTCTCTAATAGTTTCAGTCTTACCTTTCGCCATCTTGGATCTGCTTGTTGCAGCTGTTCCATACTCTTACACATCGTAATGTAATATGGCTGTTGTGTCTTATCTTGCATTTAAAAAATCCTGATTTCTGAATTATGTTCTATAAATTCTAGTAATTTTTCAAGTCCCTGAGGTAGGCTTGACAACGCATCTGCAGTTACATTTGTTTGCCTTTAATATGTACGATATCAAAGTCAATCTTTTGGAAATATAGGCACCAATTGGTTTTCTCGACGTAACAGCGTGCAACTTAAAAGAAAAAGCGAGCACTAATGGTTGCGATAAACTTTTGTGTGTCTACTCCACCGGTAGTATTCAAACTTTTGAAACTCACTTATTACCGCGAGAGCCTCGAGTTCAGTTGCGAAATATGACCGTTCAGACTCAGGTAATGTTCGACTAGTGGAACTAATCACCTTGGGGGTAAGGCCCTCAGCCTGGGACATACAAGCTCCTAGCTCTTATGAGGACACATCTTGAGCCATATTAGGGCAGTGTAAAATATTGGCATTTAGTAGGGCTTCCTTTATGCTGTCAAAATCAGCCTGACACTGATCAGTCCATATCCACGGGTGGTTCTTTCTTAGAAGGTTTAATATGGCGTCACCATCCAAAAGGTGTTTGGGTACAAATTTTCTTAAAAAAAATGATACTAGGCCTAGATATGCCTTTAGCTGGTTCTAGACAGCAATTTGCAATTGACACTTAATAACGAAAAGTGTGAGGTCATTCATGTGAGTGTTAAAAGAAATCCGTTGAACTTTGGTTGCACGATAAATCAGTCAAATCTAAAGGCTGTAAATTCAACTAAATACCTAGGAATTATAATTACAAACAACAAAAATTGGAAGGAACACACAAAATATATTGTGCAGAAGGCTAACCACAGACTACGTTTTATTGACAGGCCACTTAGAAAATGTAACAGATCTACTAAGGAGACTGCCTACACTACGCTTTTCCATCCTCTTTTGGAATACTGCTGCACAGTGTGGGATCCTTTCCAGATAGGATTGATGGAGTACATCGAAAAAGTTCAAAGAAGGGCTTCACGTTTTGTATTGTCGCGAAATAAGGGAGAGAGTATCACATGGTACAAATGATACAGGATTTGGGATGGACTTCATTAAAACAGAGGAGTTTTTCGTTGTGGAGAAATCTTCTCAAGAAATTCCGATCACCAAGTTTCTCCTACGAATGCGGAAATATTTTGTTGACTTCGACCTAAATAGGGAGAAACGATCACCATGATAAAATAAGGGAAATTAGAACTCATACGGAAAGATGTAGGTCTTCGTTCTTTCTGCGGGCTATACGAGATTCGAATAATAGAGGACTGTGAAGGTTGTTCGATGAACCCTCTATCAGACACCTAAATGTGATTTGCAGTGTGTCCATGTAGATGTAGATTATGCCAGGGTGTGTCCCAAAAACATGGGTCTATCTTACTATTAGTTCCTGAAGCTCCTCTTTTGGCCTCCAGTCAAACACGCAGACTCAAAAATACTTAGCTTGTTGTGTACAGTGTTAGAATCCATGTCCTCTTCTGGTAGCTGTTCAACCCCTTGTATATTTAACACTACGACAGCTGGATAAAACAGTTATATGTGGATATCTGAGGTGTGTTCTTGTTGTTTCCATTGGTGTACCGTATTGGGTACCGAGAATTGTTGGTCGTTTATCGTAAAACGGCATTCCCCTTTCCTATATCAATTTGTGTCTGAAATTTTCTAAAAGTGTCCATACCAACAAGGCAATTTACTATCAATTTCTCAACCACTAGGAAAGTACATTGTAAAGAAAAATTATTAATTTTAACAGAGATTACTGCTTGCATGTTGACTCTGTTAGACTTGCTTCCTACTGTTGTCTGTATTTTGCAGTTCTGAACTGGAAGTGTTGGTATGCCGGCTCGCTTTTGCAATTCATCAAATAGTCCCTGAGACGTCAAAGTCATGGTGCACGTATCTTGTTCCATAGGTACATTTAAGTCAAATATTTGGGCGTTAGCTATTGCTTCCACTGTTTCCTCACCTTCGCTTTCATTTTAGTGGTATAGTCCTGCCACAATTCATATTTGATGTTTCTGCCCTGATCATATATAATAAAACGATTTTTAATTATCTTTATAACCCCATCGCCTTCATTGATCGTCGAACGGGGACCTATCGGGACCTGTTCAAATTTTCCTAACTTGGGGACTGAATATCTCATTTTAGGTTATGTCAAAAAAGTGTTCATCCAATTGGAGTTTTGTGCAGTTCTTGTATTGAAATCTCGATGGCCTTGTCCACTATTTGATAATTGTGATTATGTTAACTTTCATCAGCTGCTGGCAGATTGTTTGATTTCTGTTTGCATTTTGTTATTGCCAAATTCCACACTAGTTATTGCCACCAGTCAGCGGTGCATCGTGCACCTGCTGGCCGTACCCTCTCTTATCAGTATAGTCCTAATGGTTAAAATTTTGTCCTTGATTGTTTTTGTAACCTCGTTTATATTTTTGGCCTCTCCCATTGCCAAGGTGGTTCCTATTATGGGTTGCCATCTGTGTTGGTTATTGTTACCATTTGCACGACACTGTTCACTAAATCTTGGGGGCTCAGTCTGTGCATTAGCATCTTGTGTTTGCACAGGCTCTTTCTCATTAATACGATAAATGGAATCAAGTACTGATAAAAAAATATTCTATGAGCGGTTACCCAAAAAACAAGAATTATTTTTGAAAAGCTATATATTTTCAAACTGTTTACAGAAGAACCTTATCCCTTCAAAATACTCTCCATTACAACTAATACATTGGTTCACTGGTGCTTCCACTGTCCAAAACCTTTTTTGTAATCACCTTTAGGAATGGTTGACAGCTCCTGCATCGTTTTTTCCTTGACTTCTTCAGTGTTGTCAAATCGTTGTCCTTTCATGCCCCCTTTAATGCGTGGAAATAAAAAAAATGTCACATGCAACCAGGTCAGGTGAGTAAGGTCCTTGGAGCAGTGGAACCACGCCATTTTTAGCCAAAAACGGTCTAATTGTGTGCAGGTGTGTTGTCATGGCGGAAGAACCAGTCTCGTGCCTACCACAAATCGGATCTTTTTGACGGACACTGTTACAAAATCGTCTTAAAACTTCCAAATAAAAGGTTTGATTGACGGTCTGACCTGGGGGAACAAACTCTGAATGAATTTTCTTCGATCCGGGCAGTTAATGGACATTCAGGACAAGGTTTGTCATCAGTCGACAGGTCGCCGTTTTTAAATCGAGCAGACCACTCGTACACTTGATTTTTTCCCATAGTGTCATCTTGGTAAGTTGTTTTCGACATTAAAACAGTTTTACAAGCACTTTTACCGAGTAGAAAACAAAATTTCACAGCGGCACGTTGTTCACTTAAACTTGCCATCAGAAAAAACGAAACAGGAACAAAACAATGCTACAAAAGCAATCACTGCGGACTAACAGAACAAGCCACACCGACAACACAGGTGGTACTGAACTGTGTCAGTGGGCTACAAAATGCGTAGTACACAAGCTCCACCCACGGCAAAGTTATTCCGGGATTTTGGGTACCCCTTCGTATGTCATGTTCTGGAATGCCAATTAATTTTTCATGGATGTGGGCAGGCAGACGGCTTTTCAAAATCTTTAACACGTCCGCAGGGAAGATCGGACTAGTCTAGTGTCGAGTTTTATTCAAATACTTCTCGAAGATTTTCTTAGCCCCCCCCCCCCATGTTTGTTACTGAATGGTGACGGATTAAATACTTGAGGGCGCAGTCTCTCCTGTACCGCGGCAGCCTAAAATTTGACCAAAAATGCTTCTTCGAACTGTTCATAAGTGTGGCATCTTTCTGCCATATCCATGGCCCATAGCAAGATATCGCTTTGCGTGTGTCCTGCAACTATCTCTTGTCAATCTCTAGGCAATACATTTCGAAAGGCCCTTATGAACACGACCGGGTTCTTTCTTTTGCTTCCGATGAAAAAATGGGGAACTCTCCATGCCATAATGAACCTTCGTCTGCAGATAAGATGGAGAGACATGCAGCACTTTCTGTTGACGGTGTGGCATTGTTTTGGTACATGAGATTGTATTCAGAGTATGGTTGCGCGACTGGCACAGTGGTCGGCAGCGCCTGCTACATCTTGTAATACCTGTCTGCTTCGTCTCACGGGCTTATAACAACCAGCGGATAGGAAGTAGAATTCTATCCGATCTAATGACACTTGGCTGCTTGCCGTCGTATTTCCTTTTATTACTTTGCAACACTAGTTAGACTGCTGCAAATAGTTCACAGCACCTATCAGGGTGCCCAAATTCTTACATATTTGCGATTTTGCCTGTTGCATTTTAGTTTGTACATTACTTAACCATTTTAACTTATTTGCCAATTGTCCATGTGCCTCTTAGATTCAAGTTTTTATATCCCGGGATAAGTCAGTGAGCAACTCCGCTGTTAATTCTTTTCCGGTGTTTACGATTTTACCCGTTAATTCATGTTCGAGGTAGCGGATGCGCCCACTATGTTTCGATCAGTTATGTTTTTATTATGTGTCTGAGTCACAGGAAAAGTATGATTTAACGAATCACGCCTTTCATTCTTATCACGGGAGAAAATGCTTCCCAGTGAAAACTGCGAAGCCGTTCCGTCTACCTTAATCATGGTAGCATGAAGGATTACAACATTGCAATCGGCTGTGTCCATAGCATTTAAAGGGTACAGTTCCGCGTCGTCACGGCCACCGACATTTTCAACTTCACTGTCTTTTGTTGTTATGTCCACTTCGGCGACATCTCGTGTCTGCATATTCGCTAATGGGCTACCAACATTGGACCTATCTGATGTACTCATGTTTGCTACTTTCAACAAAACAATTAAAGAACTGGAAATTGTGGAGCAAAACGTCGTTTTCGTAATTGTGACGATACCTCTAAACAACTTAATATGCAGTGCGTCAGTGGCATACACTAAAACTCCTTGTTAGCGTGAGCTAACTGGGCACACACACTTCTCAATATCAAGTTAACTTCGTAATGTAAATATCTACCTTTTTTTGAAACGAATGCTTCAAATCGGGATATAAGTTGGAAAAGGTGCTATGACTACTCTTGGAGGAAGCGCTACTACGTGCAGTCATGCTAGCAATATGTCGTAAATTTTCCTACCTTGAAGTCGCTTTTTTCAGTCTTCTTGATATTAATTCTCCAGTTAATACTCTCTAGTTTACGCATACCATGCATTTGCCTATCCCCAGTTATGAAGGCAACAATAGTTCAACCCTGAAAGAAAAAAAAAGACAATGACTAGTAATATAATGAAAGATTACAAAATGTACAATGAGCCTTTCTGTCTATGGCACAGTCCAAAGAGCGGTCGCCATTGTATAAAAATACAATTAATTTGAGGAGAGAGAACGGTATGGTGAAAATATCTTACTCAGGAGCATCTGTCGATTGGTAAAGCCTGGAACCCGTAGAAATTAAATGCTTTTCATTCACGAGCTATCCACTTTTTAGTTGTTTAAACACATAGAGAACAAAAATACGTCCGTACACCACAGCGGACAACAACAATAGAGTCATATTACAAGCATTGAAACAAGAGTTTCATCAATAGGCATGTTGGTGTATAGATTTTTAATGTCAAAGCATGGACATAATAAGATGTTCTTCACACTAAAATATAATGATCGGCAGTAGCGGAACATCATGAGAACTGTGGCTCTGACATCGATTTCAATAACGCACGTGTGCTGGCTAAGGAAACAAACATCTGTAGAAGAAAGGTCCGAGAAGCGGTTGAAATTTCCAAGAATGCATGCAATTTCAATAGAGAGGACGGCTATAGGCTTCCAGCATCTTGGCTCCCCGCCGTCAAGGAAGTGAATACGCGACCGCGGTGCGCGAGCAACATAAACAACGCGCTGCAAGTCACCTCGGCGGACAATAATATTTTGGGTAAACATTCCCCCTCTCTTGCTCTGTTCATTTCGCATCTAGTGATGACGGCCAACTAGTAGCAGTAGGAGGAATTTCAACCAATAACCCTTCTCCAGCGTAAGTGCAGAATAGCGCATTTCTATCTAATGGCAATGGGCCACCAATAATATCCACAAGAGTTTAGCCAATAACGCCCCTTCTTCTTCATCAGCTCGAAAGTATTAGCTTATGACGATGGCCAACCAATGGTACCAACATTTATGCACTTGTTCCAACGGGCTGCAAGCTTTTTTATTCCGGCTGCAAAGAACTCTTTATCTTGATGTTTGAACCCATTTCCCACAAACTTCCTCGTTGTCCTGGAATCTCTTCCCACGTAATGCCTCCTTCAGTGCACCAAACAAATGGAAATCACTAGGTGCTAAGTCAGGACTGTAAGGGGGAGGAGGCAGTATTTCGCAGCCCATTTTGCCGATGGTTTCACGCGTTAGTTGAGCACCATGCGGACGTGCGTTGTCTTGCTGGAGAATCACACCTGTCCTCTGAGGTCCACGACGTCTCTCTCTCATGGCTGGCTCACCTTGTTTAAAATCAAATCCGTGTAGTACTAGCTGTTCATTGTACGCTGCTCTTCGAGATAATCACAAAAAACTGGACCTTCAGCATCCCAAAACGCCGTCAACATGACTTTTCCTGCTGATGCTTGGGTTTTGAATTTTCTCTTGACAGTTTGAGTTGGTGTACTTCCAATCCATGCTTTGTCTTTCTGATTCTAGCTCATAATAATGAACCTAAGTTTTATCACAAGTTAAAATTTTGTTGCGCAAGTGCCCTTTCATAACGTCCCTTTAGCTCTGTGCACACTCGCAACCTTGTTTCCTGGTGTAGCCGCGTCAACCCCTTTGGGAACCATCTTGCACATTTTTTGCTGTATTTCAGCTTGTTATAGATAATGTTATGAACTGCACCAGTACTAATTGAACCTTATCAACTATCATTTCCACAGTCACACGGCGGTCGGCGCGAATAATATCATCAATTCGACTTCATACATTAGCTGATCAGGGCTCATCCCATTGATCCCAACTTAAAGCCATAAAAGTACCAAACTTGCCGTACTAGCAGTTTCTTCCCCAGACCAATTTGTCTCTTTAATTATTGAATGACCCTCGTATTGCGAAATTTGCTTGGTGTTACAGTGTGTTTGTACAGTAAACTTGCATTGGCCTAACAAATATATTCGCTTATACTTATAATACATCACTTTTAAGATTCAAATACTAATGTTTGAATGGATATGATTTTCAATATTTTGTTCCTCTCTCTTTTTTTTCTTTTTTTTAAATTGTTATTCATAACGATGTTAATAAATAGTGTTGAATACACTAATGACGTCAACTTCGTAGCTTATTATCAATGATGCACATCTGTCGTTTGCAAAAAATTGAGATGAACGTCATTTTTATTACGAACTGTGGAGTTGGTGTATTTCCATACTGCTTTACGCATCATTAACTTTAATACTACAGTTATGGTTCTGCAAAGTACCCAATATCAGTTTAATTGGATAAACCAGTTAAAATTATCTTTGAAAATACAGATGGTCGTCCTTGAAACCATAAGTGTTATTGTCCACGTTTGATGTAAACATGCTTGCAGGTGACTTTCTCTTGTTCGTCTCTTTCTCCTTTTGACGTTCTCCATAGTTTATTAATTCTGATACAAGATCTGTTGGCAGATAATCATGGGATGTTTTTTCTGTTGAATAATGCAATTCAGAGGCATCTACAGTGCAAATTCTCTGTACCGCCAAACTAGATCTCCTTGTGATTTTCACCCGGGTATCTTCTGGGACATGGCAGTTGCCTTTCTTAAAGTTTGTGAGCACCTATATGATCCTGTGCTTGTTCAATAGTGTCAGTATACGGAGAAATGTTTCACAACAGAGTTGCAGAGTGTTACCACGTTGGCTGACAACACTGTATTTGAATGTGGTGGTTTCCTTTAATCACTTGGTTCTTCTTCCTCTTAGGGTTTGGTGATAAAACCTTTCGCAGAACCGTTTGATATCAGACATTATCAGCAAAGAACATTGATAACCAACTCTGTGGTTACGTATAGGATAATCACGGAGGCCTTTAGCACCTGAACGCACAAAACAGTGAAATCATTATAACATTTGTATATTGTAATTTAAGTATAGTAGGCTCATTTAACAATTGAAGAAAATATACACAAAGGGAGACATAACCTTATGTAAATAGTAGTAAACACAAAGGTTTCTCCATTAATACACTACTTATGAGGTTCTATTAACAGCACTGAGTTTCGTGACAGGTGTGATTTGGTAGTTCAAATATTGGGTTTCAATGTTTATTTTTTTGTATTTTAATGTGTATTTTTAAACATTTAATTTATTTATTCGACAATACAACCCAAGACTTTAGATTTTATCACCAGAATAGCTGAGGTAATCAGTAACAATTAAGAATTTGCGCGTCTCCCAGTCAGTTATTTGGCCTATTACTACTTTTCGTGGCTTTGTACCGCAGAAAATCTTAGCACAAGATCATTTAAACTCTCATTACATTTTTTCTTATACTCTTAGATTATTTCTGACATCAAAGTTCTCTTCAACACTTGATAATTATGTGCAATACTCAGTAGATGCAAAAATGGAGCAGCATAGATTATTAGCTATCCTTATCTTTGCCTCTTTTCAGTGTTTATTTTCCACTTTTCAGGTTGCCAAAATTTCTTACAGGCTTTTCCTTCTGTCGTTGGTGAAATAGTTTGTTCCACGGCACTCACTTAAAAGTTAATTATTAGCAGTGGTACTGTAAAAATACTTCACACCTGGTATACTGGTTAGCACGTGTTAATATACCAGCGGAGCAGTTAAGCCCTTTCAGTAGTTGTAGGGGCCACAGTCTGGATGACTAATCGGGACTCGTAACATCAGCCAACATGCCCTTGCTGTGCTGTACTGCGAACAGCTGAAAGCAAGGGAAACTACAGCTGTTTCTTTCCCTAAGGACGTGCATCTCTACTGTATGGTTAAATGGTGATGACATTCTCATGGGTAAAATATTCCGGGGGTAGAATAGTCCCCCATTTGGATCGCCAGGCGTGAACTACTCACGTGGATGTAGACATAAGGAAAAACAAAACAAGCATCCTAAGGATCTGAGCGTGGAATGTTAGATTCCTTATTCAGACAGGTCGGTTGGAAAACTGAAAAATGGAAATGGGTAGGTTTAAGTTATATATACCGGGGATTAGCAAAGTCTAGTAACTGAATGAGCAGCACTTCTGCTGCGATGAGACAAGCCTAATACAAAATCAGACAGAGGTAACATAGAAGGTCTAATACGTAATGCATAAAAAAGTAGGAATGCGGGTAAGCCACTATGAGCAGCATAGTAAACGAATTGTCATAAGCAAGACAGACACAAAGTGAACACCCATCACAGAAGACAATTTTATGTGCAAACTAGTTCTTTCGATGATGAAGATACTGAAAGTGTGTATGATTAGGTGAGAGAAATTACCTGGGTTGCTAAGAGAGAGGGAAACTTAACTGTGATGGGTGACTGGAATTCAGTAGAGGGAAGAAGAAGAGAATAAAAAATTGTAGGAGAATATGGACAGGGGAAAAGAAATGAAAGAGAAAGTCACCTGGTAGAGTTTTACACAGAGCATAATTTGATCATTGCTATCACCTGGTTTAAGAATCTGTTGATATCTTTGAGTCAGCCACGGCTACGCTATTCCACTTGGTGTACAAGAGACGCGAGACAGGGAGAATTCAGATTGGAAGAAGAATGTAATTATTCCAAACAACTATCATTTGTTAATGCAGCACAGTTTTCGTGTGACCTTCCTTTACATTTATCAGACTGCATCCAGTCTTCCTGAAATGATTCTCAACATGCAAGCCACGAAGTCTCGTTGCCATCTGAAGACTCTGTAACTTCAGTCATCATTTTCGTTTCTGCAAACAGCTGTCGCTTATTTGCGCTACGTTTTGTCGGTTGCGTCATGAAGAGTTGCCTTATGAAGAGTTCCAGTTACAATTATTTCAGAAGCTGTATCATACATACGACGTTTCATTATTGGACCATCTACTCTGGTTGATGGAAGAGGACTAACTTTGTTTGCTGAAACAAAGTAATGAAATGCATTCGACGTGTCTGGAGAGTCTGAGGATGTATGCAGTGAGTGTGTGGTTGAATGAGGGGATCTGGACGCTTCATGCTCCCCCCTTTGAGGTTCAGGCTGGACGGTGAAGGATGAGGGAGGAAAAATGGTTCAAATGTCTCTGAGCACTATGCGACGTAACATCTGAGGTCATCAGTCCCTTAGAACTTAGAACTACTTAAACCTAACTAACCTAAGGACATCACACACATCCATGCCCGAGGCAAGATTCGAACCTGCGACCGGAGCAGTCCCGCGGTTCCGGACTGAAGCGCCTAGAACCGCTCGGTCACAACGGCCGGCAAGGGAGGAAAGACACCTTCAGTAAAAACATGTCTACCCACCGGCCATAAACCACTTACTCGGAAACCATTGATTGCTGTTTCCATAGTCGCTGCCCTAGGGAACGCTACTCTTACTAAGGACAATTTGTATTAGCTGGTGTTTTATGCAAATTTCCTTTTAATCTTGTATTATGACTGCGTATATCACAATTTTTTCTCATACTGCTAAAATTCGCAATTATATTTTCTAATATATAGTAGTGTGCTCGTAATATAAACGTAATGGTACCACTTGTGATGTCTGAAACAACGATTTACTAGACTATCTAGCTCTGTCTCCTTTAGTCATCCTCTCTCTTTTGGATTCAGAAAATCCCCTGAGCTGCACTCACTACTAATTGCTCATTTACTCATCCTTGTAGGAGCCTTAAAAAGATATCTGCATCTACATCTGCATCATACTCCGCAAGCCATCTAACGGTGTGTGCCGAAGGGTACTTATGGTACCACTAACTAATCTCCCCCCTCCCCCTCCATTCCCTGTTGCACTCGCAAATGGTGCACGGGAAGAATGCGTCTGTACCGGCTCTTAACTTCTTAATTTTCATGTCATGGTCTTATCGCGAGATGTATGTGGGAGGAAGTAAAATTTGGTCGACTCTTCCCGGAAAGTGTTCTCTCGAAATTTCAATAGAAAGCATCTCTGTTATGCGAGACGCCTCTTTTGTGATGTGTGCCACTGGAATTTGTTGAGCAACTCTGTGACGTTCTCTCGTCGACTAAACGACCCCGTGACGAAACGCGTCTATCTGCGTTGGATATTCTCTATCGCACCTATCAGCCCTACCTGGTAAGGATCCCAAACTGATGAACAATACTGAAGAATCGGTCGAACAATCACCTTGTAAGCCACTTGCTTTATGGATGAGTTACATATATTTAAGATTCTTGCTATGGATTTCAGTCTGGCATCCGCTTTTCCTACTATTTGTCTTAAGTGTCATTCCACTTAAGGTCGCTCTGGATAGTTGTTCCAGGATATTTTACGGTAGATACTGTTTCCAGCAAATTTGTCATCAATAGCGTAATTGTACATTAGTGTATTTCTTTTCCTATGTGTGCACAATATGTTACATTTATTTGCGCGCATTGTCAACTCCATGGCTGCACAATTCTCCTCTGCAGGTCATTCTGCAAATCGATGCTGTTTTCTGGCATTACTACTCACTTACGGACAAACTCGTCATCTGCGAAGTATTAAACAGCTTCCATCACTTAACTGTTAGATCGTTTATACAGGATGTCTCTCCCAACAGTCGTTAGACGCATGTTCTCTGGTGTTTCGACAGTTATTTGTAATTGCGTTTTTGCAATGGACAGTTGGAGTCAGCCCAGACAAATACCGCTTATCAAGTCTTTCATGCGATGCGCAGTGCTGAAAGAAAGCTTAGGTTTGTTTCCCGTCACGGATAAAATAATTTTCGATGCGGACTTTTAGGTCTCCATTCGTTTGAGCGGTCCAAAACTAGTCTAGTTTTATCAGTAGGTGGTAACAGGGATGGTAAAACACGAAGAATAACTGGTACTCCAGCAGCGACTGATCAGCGCTGCTGCATAGCAATAGCAATAAGCGAGGGACTGGGCGATTCAGTCACTGCTGGAATACTGGTTATTCCTGTTGTTTTACTAACCCTGTTAACACAGATCGATAAAACGAGTATCGCACTAGATTAATTTGGGACCGTTCAATCGAATGGGTAGGTAAAATTCCGCTTTCCGCTGATACTGGGCGTCACATGAAACAGGTGACGAACGGTATTTCTTTGAGCTGACTCCAGCTACATATTGCAAAAACTAAACTGCAAATATGTTCCAAAACACCAGAGAAAATGAACCTGACATCCGTAGGAGAGACATCCAGTATACATTGAGAACAGTAATAGTCCTATCACACTTCCCTGGGGTACTATGGAACGTACTTTTAGATCTGTCGATTTTGTTCCGTCAAGACCGACCTATTGAGTTCCATCTGCACTAAAGCCTTGAATCCAGTCGCAAATCTGGTCCGATGTATTTTTTTTCTCTAATCGGCAGTGCGGGACGGCGCCAAATGCGTTCCTGAAGTCTTAACACGGCATCAACCTGAGCGCCGTTGTCTACAGTTCTACAGAGCGAACAGAGTATCTCTGTTTGCGGAATCCATGTTGTTTTTATAGATGAGATCTTCGTTCTCCAGAAACGTCATAATTCTTGAGCATAAAACAGGTTCCATAACTCTACAATATAGGTCTATAATTATATGCATCTGTCCTACGATCCCTCTTGAAAACCGACTTACCCGCACTTTTTTCCTGTCTCTAGGTACCTTCTATTGCCCCCGCGATCTACGACATACTGCTGCTAGAATGGGAGCAAATTCTTTCGCATAATATTTGTAGAAACTTACACGTATCTCATCTGGTCCTGTTATCCACTGCCGGCCGCTATGGGCGAGCGGTTCTAGGCGCTACAGTCTGAAACCGCGCGACCGCTACGGTCGCAGGTTCGAATCCTGCGTCGGGCATGGATGTGTGTGATGTCCTTTACGTTAGTTAGGTTTAAGTAGTTCTAAGTTCAAGGGGACTGATGACCTCAGAAGTTAAGTCCCATAGTGCTCAGAGCCATTTGAACCATTTTTTGTCCATCCACGATCAAGCGAATGTAGATGCTTTTCTGTTCCATGGTTGGTGCCTCAGTTATCTGCCATTTCGACGTTCGTACGATGATTGAAAGGATGATGATGATGATATTTAATTATGTAGGTGCTCAACTGCATAGTTATCAGCGCCCGTACAAATTCCCAGCCCTTGCATTGTCCAATCTCGCCACTTTCCCGAATGATGAAGAAATGCTGAGAACAACACAAACATCCAGTCCCTGGGCGGAGAAAATCCCCGACCCGGCCGGGAATCGAACCCGCGACCTCGTGAGCCAGAGGCAGCAACGATAGCCACTAGAACACGAGCTGCGGTCGACTGAAAGGAGGGACCGTGTTACGATCTGCTGCGGTGAAACAATTTCGGAAGGCCGAATTCAGTATTTCAGCCTTCTCTCTGTTACATTCCGTTTCGGTGCCACTATGCCCATTGGTGAATGCATAGGGGATTTCGAGCCGTTTACTGATTTTAAGAAGGGGATTTCGAGCCGTTTACTGATTTTAAGAAGGACCAAAACCTCTTATCATTGAACGCTTCTCTCGTTGCTCTCTCTGCGCTTATTGTTCAGCTTTTGTTTGTCAGCCAGATTTTGACTTCATTTAAATCTGTGATGCTTGCAGTCTTTGTTTACATAGCAGTTTTGTAACACGGCTATTAAACCACTGTTGGGTCTATTCCATCCCTTAAAATCTTGTAGGAACATAATTGTCGAAGGCATATTAAACGATGCTCTTGAATTTTTTCCATTTGTGCTCCACATTTACGTCCTCACACTGAATATTTGATGCTGATAACAGCCGGTACACGGTACTCTGCTTGGAACTGATGTATTCATTATGTTCGTCTCATTTTAGGTTACTTTGTTAGCAAATATGAGGAAATTTTGTTGCCTCTTTGTTTACAATGGGTCGATGATGATGTACGGGTAATATAAGTTATTATTTTGACAGCTGTGGAAATGTATTGAAAATGTTTCCATGTTTATTACGATTTGATTTATTGTTGCACATTTACTAAGATGACTTGTAGCATAATTTATTGCATACAGAGTATCTTAATGTTTGCTGCTTTTACTAATAATGTTGTGTCATCAACAAAGAGAAATGTTCGGTGTCAATCAACATGCCGATTACTAAGAGTTAAGGTATTTATGCCCAATATGTGATTCAGTGTCCTTCTGGCAAATATTGTGAGCTCCACTGTGATTCTTCATATCTTACGCTTACTGCTTAGTTGATTTTACTAAGAAATGAATAACTCCATTCATTTAGAGAGGCCCCTCATGTCATAGCATTCAAGCTTGCTTAGAGGAATCTTGGGGATTGTCGTATGGAAAGGACTGTTTAAGTTTAAAAATATGATTGCTGTTTGCTGTTCTTCATCATTTTCTTTCAAAACAGAGGTTACGCACTCATAGACAACTGACTTACTTGATTCTTGGTTTCTGGACCATTTTGCGGAATTACATAGTTAATATTCAAATTTTGCTTGCACGTTTTACAAAATCGTAGTACATTATTTTTTCATGTAGACTACATTAGGAGTTGTTGAAATGCATTATGATTAGTTGTAATAACGGGTAAATTGAAACCTAAGTACAGGCCAAGGGAAACAAAAGTTTCGTCATGTGGAAGTTTTACACTGCTGTTTCCAAAAGGGGAAACTTATTTGTACACGCAAGCGCTCGAATACGTCATGCAAAAGGTTCATTAAAGTCTTGAAAAATCAACCTCATAAAGGCAGAAAATATTTTTTCACGAAAAGATCCAGCAAAAATATTCAAAACCTAAACAGATGTGTTCCGCGTGATATGTTCCTTGTTCGATAATCTTTGCTTTGTGTCTACTCTGATTATCGCCTTGTCAACAAAACTCAAGTCTAATTAACATAAGGATGTAAACGCCTACACATATACGAATCAAAATTGTGTGCAGCTGAAAATCATTTGTAGGCGATCTGCTAGATTTTAAAGTGACCAGGCTGCACTGTTGTTTCTTATTCATTTTCACACAAATGCGAAGATCGCAAACGACTGGTGAAGCTGAGATACCATCCTTCTTCGAAGAAGTAGAATAGATCACTAACTCCGCGAGGTAAGTATAAGGAAAATTACTTTTAATCAATAGGTTCTCGTAGGGCCTCGAACAATTGGAAATAGTGAATTTAATTCGCAAAAATTCCACCTTAGCAGTAATAAATGTACGTTGTGAGTTTTGCGAAGAAATGAGTGACTAAAATCTCTATTAACCGCAAAAGCTGTCCGCGTTTTGATATTTCAAAGGGGTGACTATTGTTGCATTATTAGTAGCACATGGTGTATTGGAGAGAAAGCAGTTTGTTAGAATGTTCTTGGAAGGTTATCTCAGTAGGCTGTAGCACTACCGGCTGCTATTGTATTAGCAATACACTGATAATGTTACTCCTGTGAAAGGATACTTATTTGACCGTGATCGTACGTAATGGAAACTTTTAGGACTGTTATCGTTTCTCTAAAACATTTCTATTGAAGGGAAGAAGTAGCAGAACAAAAGAGAATCGAACCAAGGTTCTATCAGTAATAACATAATCTGCCAGAAAACGTTCGCCAGCCTAATTAGGCGAAGTTATATCAAGTAGTAGCACTTGATACTGAAATTCTGTTTTGTCGATAAGATGCAAGGCAGTGGCGCAGTTTAGCCAGTAATGTACCAGTGGTCTGACATGAACTACACAGGAGGAGTATTACTATGTTTAGGCAACAACTGTGTCTCAACAACACTTACTATCTGTACATTACAGTGGGAAGCTAATGATCATTATACGTAAATAATTATTTCTAGTGATGCAGCTCTAATAACTTGAACAAAGGGTTCTTTTGTCAGTTTAATTATTGGAAATTACTACTATTGAAATAGTTTTCAAATAATTGCATCATTTTAATGAGTATTGTTTGTGTTCCCAAGTAGTATTCACTTTCTTATACTGTTTAATTCTGATGGGGCATGTCTACTTGAAACTAGTATAGTTTGAATAGTTGTAGCTGTTTGCTTGCTGTAGTAAACACACGTTATAAGAAAGAAAAATTGTACCTCTTGAGTAGTGTTATTATAATATGAAATTAAAATCAACTATCTTATCAGCAGACTCGGATCTAGACTGAACATTTTAGTCACGACACAATATTAGAAGCACTGGTAACTACATAACACATGAAATTACAAACATTGTTATTTCAGTGGGAAAAATCTGAAAGCTGAATACTCGTACTTAAAATCTTCTCTTAATAATTGTACTGTGATGAAACTTTAACTATCGCTTTATGAAAATTACGTGAAGTATTTCAAAACTTATTCTTACTAACTAACTATGAAATTTATTACTGCACAATGTTTATTAACTACAGTGAAAGTTTACTGAAGTGACTTTTGCTCAATAAGACAGGATACTCGGAAACATCGTAGCACAAAGGACAGGACCCTGACTAGGTTAACGACTAAGGATAAAATGCGGATGCTCAACACAAAGTTTACAAAACACGAACTTACAATTGAAAAAAAAGTCACATACCGGTCCATGCTATTTTGCAGTACTCAACTGATAGTTTGAGATAAAGGTAGTGGCAGTGTCGATCTGCAATGGCTATTCAAAAAAAGGAGGCAAAAGTATCCATGGCTATTGCTGTGTAACGCTCTGAAAATTTTCTTCTTAGCGTCGGCTTTTCAGCGTAGAGAAAAAGGCAGCCAGAGTATGCCCTGAATAATAAGTCAAACTACGTCCACACCCGAGGCGATGATACGTAATCTTGCTGTTCATGCTTCGTCAGTTCGCCAGATGCGAATGTGTTCCAGCTAGCCACCGTCTGACTCATGTCACAAAGGAGCTTTGCACTTCGACCGCCAGTTCCACCTTTTCTGTTACCGCCAAACCAGTTTCGTTGCAGAGGTGCCTTCCTTCTAGTTTTACACCACTACAATCCTACATGCCCTATGCATGAACCAGTATTACAAGTAAAGTTTTAACTTTTCCTTTCTTTTACAGAGCATTGCTTTTGAAATTAAATCCACAGATTAATTACAATTACTAAAATTATCATAAATAGTGAAAATACATTTAGATGGATGTTAGATCAAAGAACATGGTTATACCGAAGTCAGATTAAGTAAAAACCGACAAAGAAGTGAGATAAGACCTTTATAAGTAATATCGATAACAGTTTTAAAAGGTCTTTTGCCTACAAAGCTTGGAATAATGGAATACTTATACTACCGCGAAGTTAAGTGGATTTGCAACAAGCAGAGTTGCCTTAGTTATTTCTTTATAGTAGAACAATGCAAAATTTATGATGTTTTACTGTTCGATCAAAGTTCAGGCGTCAGCACTAATTGTAGTTAGCACAGGTGCCATAAAGGGGCTACGTTGCTGTTGGGAATATTCATATTTTACTCTTTGATGTGTTATGTGTGTGGTAATTTATGTTTTCTCCTTGATCTTCGTTATGTGCATCGCTGAATAAATGGTCTCTAAAAATGTGTGTTTCTGGCAGTATGGTGTATTGCGTATTTGATTAAAAGGTCAACATTATAATCTCACAGATGACTAATTAGAGTCAATATCTAATAGGTTATGGGCCCAGGAGAGATTAGTGAACTTCCCATACAAAAGACATAAACTGATAAATCAAGGGGAAATACGGAAGCGTCCGATCTAACCCGTCGGCTTTGACCCATGACGTCACAAATATGGCGGAAACGACCATAAACGACAATTCCAATATGGCGGATATAAAAACGTTGCATACGTATCACAAAGACGAAAACACATAGAAAAACAACACACACAAAGGTTTCACAAGAATAATCTGCTAACATTGATAGCAAACAAAGATAATAATAAACAAGTGGTACTCAAGGCCAGGCAGGGGGGGGGGGGGGGGGGGCTGCGCCCCCCCCACCGCTGACCCCCCCCCCCCCCCGCCAAAAAAAAAAACTCCCAACCTAACCTCGTATTCAGGGCTACGCTACAGATCAATGTGTAGGTCAATCAAAAGATAAAAAAAAGAAACAAAGTACAGTAAAAAGGTAAACTATATATTACAGGCCCTAAAACTCCTACTAAGGTAACGTCAACGAGGCCTTACGTCACGGGTCAAAGCCGACGCGTGAGATCGGATGTTTCTGTTGACCCAATCAAGGTTACATAATTTTCGCGTGTGTTTAACGTGTTGCTATCGTTTTTTTTTTTGTTTTTTTTTGTTTTTTTTTGCAGAGAAACTTTCAAGATTTATTTGTTTAACTATCTGAACGTATTCAAGATGGCTTTGGGTGGACCATCACTGTTTAATTTTGAAAAGTTGACCGGTATGACAAACTACGACTGGAAATACACGATGGAAAAGTAACTTAAACATGAGGGACTATGGGATACAATTGCTGGCACTGACGAAGATGAGAAGAATGTACAGAAATCATTATCGAAATTACGTTTATCTGTAAATTCATCTGTGTATCCAAAACTTCGTGGAGCAACGACTGCTAAAGAAGCATGGCAAAATTTACAATCTGCATTTGAAGATAAGAGTTTATCTAGTTATATTGGGCTGTTACAATGCTTAATGAATGTACGATTGGCTTCTGAGAAAAATATGGAGGCGTATTTGTCGAAAATTATGTCACTTGCTCAACAAATTCGAAGCATTGGTAAGAAAATGGACGATGATTTCGTAGCTGCAATTATGCTAAGTGGACTTCCAGCAGATTTCCAACCCTTGATTACGGCAATTGAGAATTCGGGTGTCAAGATTACTAGTGATATAGTAAGTCAGCGTTTAATTCAAGAATCGACGAAACGACCGTTTGCATCCAAAAATGAAACTGGTCGAAAAATAAAAATACTTCGAACAGACAATGGAAAAGAGTTCGTCAATCGGCGCATGAAGTTATTTTTAAAGACGAATGGAATTCAACATGAAACAACAACTCCTTACACGCCAGAACAGAATGGTGTTGCAGAACGCTTAAATCGGACAATCATTGTGATGAAAAATATTATTTAAAGGCAAGAAAACATTTTATTAGCTTTGTAATTACACCCTGGATACGAAAAAAAAAAAACATTTACTGTAAGAAAATACACAGAAGTTACACACAAGCCAAGAATAAAGATATTGACAGCAGAGTCATGGAGCAGCACATAAATATAGAAGTCAAGGAATTTTTTTTCTTTTCTTTTAACACTTCCTCCAAAAGAAAAAATCGTTAAATTATTGCTTTGTCTCTTGCATGACAATTTCTGAACATAGAAAATTAAATCGAACTCGTTCAAGAGGTTTCGTCAAAATATCTGCCAACTGGTTGTGTCCATCAATGTGTTCCAAGAAAATCTCACCGTTCAGATATCTTTCACGAACATAGAAATGTCGGACCTCTATATGTTTAGAACGTCGATGATATTCTGGATTTTTTGCCAACTTCAATGCACTAGCATTGTCAATGTAAAGAACTGGAGGCTTCCCCAACATTTCCACTAATTTTGATAGCAGACGACGTAACCAAACTAACTCTTTTGCTCCTTCACTAGCTGCAATTATTTCCGCCTCGGTTGTGGATGTGGCCACTACTTTCTGCAACTGACTTGTCCATGACACTGCACCACCTGAGTACTTTGCAAGAATTCCAGTTGTTGAGCGCCTTGTCCGGTTATCACCTGCGAAATCTGCATCTTTAACTCTTCTTTTTTATTATATACAATTCCAAAATTTAAGGTCTCTTTTAAATACCGGAAAATGTGCTTTACTCTATTCCAGTCTTCAGTGGTTGGTTTCTCCATAGCTCGAGCAGCTTTATTGACTGCAAAAGTGATGTCTGGACGAGTTACTGTTGAAAGGTACATGAGACAACCAATTGCTTCACGGTAGGGTACAGATGACGAAACTTCTTCGTTTTGATTATTGTCCTCACGTCCAATAGGAGTTGAGATTGTATTCCATTCTGCCATTCGAAATCTTTGCAGAATTTCTTCTGTGTATTTCTCTTGACTTATCGTTATTGCTCCATCTTCATATTGCTTTATTTTTATGCCAAGAAAATTGTCAAGATTGCCAGTTGTTATTTCGAATTCATGTTGTAAAACATCCATAAAAACAGCAATTTCTTTCTTGTTACTGCCGACAATCAGGCCATCATCAACGTAGATTGCCACATAAAGGCTATTTCCATTTTGTCTACGATAAAATAGGCATGGGTCTGCATCACTGTTTGAAAAACCAGCTTTCTTCATGAACTCAACAAAACGTTTGTTCCAGCAACGTGGCGCTTGCTTCAACCCATAAAGACCTTTTTTTAAGAAACATACTCGGCCTGTACCATCTTCGAAACCTTCTGGTTGTTCCATATATACTTCATCTTCAAGTATTCCATTCAAAAAAGCTGTCTTTACATCGAATTGTTCTAGCAGCATTTTCTTTGAAGCAGCTACAGCCAACAGAGTTCGTATGGTGTCATAACGTGCCACAGGGCTAAAGGCGTCGTCATAATCAATTCCTGCTTTCTGAATACAGCCTTTTGCAACCAATCTGGCTTTAAAGCGAGTACCTCCATTGACTGCGACCTTTCGCCGTAGAACCCAGCGGTTTTGCAATAATTTGGCATTCTTCGGACGGTCAACCAGCACCCAGGTATTGTTTTCCTTAAGTGATTGAAGTTCTTCACTAATAGCTTGCATCCATTCTTCCTTCTCGTTTGACTGCAATATTTCTGAAAAACAGTTTGGATCTTTGTATGCAAGTGCATCAACTTTTGTTGCCATACAAAATTCACCACTTTCCATCCAGGTTGGTTTTCTTCGTTGTCTTTTATTCTTCTGCTTCTCTTCATTAGAAGATTCAGCAGCTTCTGCTGTTAGAAATTCTGTTAATTTTTTATTTTCTTCAGATTCATTGGACTCTTGACTTTCTCTAGAATCGAGAGTGCCAATTTTTTCTTGAGTTTGGCTTCCTCCAGAAGTGTACAGCCTAGGAGATTTACATTGGTCATCTTTAGATGAATTCGGATCATTAAATTCTTCCCGAGGGACTTCAAATTCAACATGATCACTATGTAAATCACAAACAATTTCTGGCTTAAATTTTACATCGTGACTCAACACCACTTTTCTTTTAGATGGAATCCAAACTCTGAACCCATCTTTGTCATTAACATATCCAACAAGTCGTCCAAAAACTGCCTTATCATCAAACTTGGAACGGAATTGTTTGTTAATGTGAACATAGCAGCCTGTACCAAAAATTCTGAGATGATCAAGTCGTCCTACTGGTCGATTAAACCATAGTTCATAAGGGGTTTTATTTTCAACTGAAGATTTTCCAGTACGATTTATTAGGTAGACTGCTGTGTTACATGCCTCTGCCCACAACCCTTTAGGTAATTTACTCGGATTTAGCATTGACCGGGCAGCTTCAACAATGGTCCTATTTTCCCGTTCAGCCACACCATTTTGTTCAGGAGTGTAAGGAGGAGGAATCAGTAGCTCTATTCCCCTGTCTGCAAGCAGTTCACTGACATTCTTATTGTTAAATTCTTTGCCACCATCACATCTAAATTGTTTGACAACATGTCCATTAGTTCGTGCTTCATTTAAAAACTGCTTAAGCACAGTACACACTTCACTTTTGTGTCTTAAAAAGAAAATTCGACGAAATTTACTAAAATCGTCTTTGAAACATACATAATAATGCTTGCCTCCAAAAGATTTCGTGCTCATTGGTCCATTTACATCCGCGTGGATTAATTCACCAGTACTGGTAGCGCGTATTGTTCGTGTTTTGAATGGCAGCCTATGCATCTTTCCAACCGCACAGCCGTCACAAAATTCACTCTTGGCATCTTCCACATTAATGTTCATTCCTTTTAAAATATTCTTCACATGTCGTT
Organism: Schistocerca americana; assembly: GCF_021461395.2. NCBI lineage: Eukaryota > Metazoa > Arthropoda > Insecta > Orthoptera > Acrididae > Schistocerca > Schistocerca americana. Next base: position 445,144,558 of record NC_060120.1, on the reverse strand, counting down.
TATTCTGATGACCAGACCTTTCATGGTACACTTGCAATGTTTCGGATGAAGTCATCAAGCTCATACGATTCATTTTTGCATTTCTAACAACACGCATGTTCAACACATAAAGTCCATTTTTCACATAACCTCTCATAACAATATTGCCACTGACTTGTTTTCGAACACAGACATTATTATAACTAAAATTAGTACTGTAGCCTCTGCAGGCAATGGCTCTCACAGAGAACAGATTAGCACTTGCATCAGGGACGTATAAAACATTGTCCATTCTAGCATTGTACCATTTATTGTTTCGTCGGATTTGGATGTAAACTGTTCCTTGACCGTACGCACACATTTTTCACATCTTGTTTTCCCAATGAAATTACTTGAGGAACATCAAATTCACTATACGAAACAAAATACTGTTTGTTGGGAGTGATATGATTTGTAGCGCCACTGTCGCAATACCATTTATTTGGGTCACTGTGATTACTGGTACACACACCCATAGCGTATGAAGTAAATGCAGCGTGTTCACTGTCTCGCTTCTTCTCTTTTCTTTTATTGCTGTCACGAGTGTTCTGTGGACACTCTGCTGGCCAGTTACCTAATTGTTTGCATTTATTACACGGAAACTTCTGTTTTAATTGTGACTTCGTCATCTTTACTTGCTGATTACTTGTTTGCCGTTTTCTTGTTTTAGAAACGACAAAAGCTGCACTTCCATTAACGTCTTTTTCACGCAGTTCAATAGTACAGAGTTTTTCAATCAATAAATTCAAGCTTTGCTTTTCTGTCGGTATCGTATCCCAGAGATCCTTAAAATTGTCGTAGTCTTTTCCCAGTGTAGACAAAATTCGACCATTTAAGATTCTTTCAGATAGCGTATTTTCTTCATGTTTTGATAATTCATCGTTCAGGTCCACAAATAACTTTTGCAGTTTGACCACATCTGCACTAATATCTTCCGATTCATCACGTTTAACACGGAAAAATGTCTCAATCAACATATTCAAACGCTGAGTACTGCTACGTTCAAATCGGGGGCGTAATTTGTCCCAGATTTCTTTAGCATTCTTGCACGTTAAGACGAGTCCTGCAACAGGTTTACTTAGCGCACTTGCTATAAGACTTGCTGCCTTTGCGTCGTCCTTGAGCCATTCCACATACGCTTATTTTTGTTCACTTGTCGCATCTTGCGGCAACTCTACACGTTCACGTGTACCGTCAATAATATCTTCTAGTCCATATGAACGTAGCACCATAGAAATATGCCATTTCCATTTGGCCCAGTCGTCAGGTCCTTCAAGCTTATCAATGCTGACCTTATAATCGCCGCTAGCAGTCATGTTTCTCTACAGACATAAGCTCATTTCAAATATTGTTTTAATTAAACTGTGTTGTTTGCCTTTACACGTGTACTGGGCCCAGAACCTGATGAAAAATATTATTTAAAGGCAAGAAAACATTTTATTAGCTTTGTAATTACACCCTGGATACGAAAAAAAAAATTTACTGTAAGAAAATACACAGAAGTTACACACAAGCCAAGAATAAAGATATTGACAGCAGAGTCATGGAGCAGCACATAAATGTAGAAGTCAAGGAATTCTTTTTTTTCTTTCAACACATTGAAAAAGCAAGATCAATGTTAACAGATGCAAGTCTAGGTAGACAATTTTGGGCTGAAACTGTAAACACAGCAATTTATTTGAAGAATCGATCTCCAACAAAAGCTGTTAAGAATGTCACTCCTGAGGAATTACGGAGTGGTCGTCGGATAAATCTGAGTCATTTACGAATCTTTGGATGTCGAGCATTTGTGCATACACCTAAAGAAAAAAGGACGAAATTAGAAGACAAATCTAAGGAACTTATCTTTGTTGGATATTGCGAAGATTCTAAAGCATATCGTCTGATGATCCAAATTCATCAAAGACAACTGCGAAAGCCCGTGATGTGCAATTCATCGAAAACTCAAAGTGCACTTGTGGAAACAGTATTTCAAACAGTAACCCAAGTGACGATAATCGTATAGACAGTCGTCAACTAGCGCCAGCACCTAACATCACTGAAGAGGCAACTGAACTGACACAACCTGCTGAAGTTGACAGAAATGCAGTTTATCTTGAATTAGCACAAAGTGACAGTGAGAAAACAGTAAATAGCAACGTACATAGTCACACGGAAGTTGCGCAGCCAGAAATTCAGCCAGAAATTAAAAAATCATCACGTGAAAGAAAACCAAATACTAAATATTTTTAATGATGATTTAGCTTGTCTTGCTTGTATTTCTGAACCAAATTCGTATGAAGAAGCAATGAATTTTGATGACTGTGATAAATGGAAGGAAACCTTAGATAATGAATATAAATCTTTACTTGAAAATGAAACATGGATTTTGACTGATTTACCACCAGACAGGGTGTTTAAGACGAAAGAAACGTCAAATGGTGAAATTGGAGGTTATAAGGCTCGTTTTGTAGCGAAAGGTTATTCTCAAATACCAGGAATAGACTTTGATGAAACGTTCTCGCCTGTTGTTCGTCATTCTTCACTTCACAACCTGTTACCTTTATCAGCTGAATTTGATCTTGACATTGAACATATGGATGTTGAAACTGCATTCCTATATGGTGATCTCGATGAAGAAGTTTACATTCGTCAACCTGAAGGCTACGTGACGAAGGGGGAGGAGATGAAGGTTTACAAGCTGAAGAAGGCAATTTATGGTCTAAAACAGGCGTCACGCGTTTGGAATATGAAATTAGATGTGACATTACGTAAAATGAACCTAAAGAAGTCAGAATATGATTCTTGCATTTACTTCAGAATTGAGAAACAAAATATACTCATTATAACTGTTTATGTAGACGAATTGATCATTTTCTCTAATAGAAATAATAGGTGGAAGAAAGAATTGAAGAAAGGATTAATGAATCAGTTTAAGATGAAAGATCTTGGTGAACTTAGTTGGTGTCTTGGCATGAGAATAAAACGAAACAGGAAACAAGGGACGATTAGTACTGTATAAAGCAAATATGCAGCAAACATACTCAAGAAATTTGGTATGGAACATTGTAATCCGGTAGCATATCCATTTGAACCTAGTTCAAAGCTGTAAAAATGTGAAAATAAATTGACAGATGAGGAAAACCTTGTGTTACATCGCATTCCTTATCAGCAAGCCGTAGGATCACTACTGTATTTAGCTCAAAGCACAAGACCGGACATTGCATCTGCTGTGGGGGTTCTAAGCAGATTCATTTCTAATTATCGGAAAATCCACTGGGAAGCGGTCAAACGAATTATGCGATACATTAAAGCCACAGTCAATGTAGGATAAACTTTCCGAAAATGTGGAACAACTGAAATTGAAGGTTTCCGTGATGCTGATTATGCATCAGACCTCCATCAGCGGCTATCAACGACCGACTATATCTTCAAGTTAGCTGAGACAGCAGTTTCCTGGACTTCAAAACGACAACAAACCGTCGCTCTATGAACTACAGAAGTTGAGTATATGGCTCTATCAGCAGCAGCCCAAGAAGCGGTATAGCTTCAAGGATTACTTCGTGAAGTGCGTGTTACGCATAGTGGAAAACCAGTAAGTATATGCTGTGATAATAGAGGTGCCATTGCACTGAGTCACAATGGTGTGCATCACGCTCGAACAAAACACATTGACGTGAGGCACCGCTATATTCGTGATTTAATTAAAACAGGAATATTCGGTGTGAAACCTGTAAATACCGATAAGCAGCAAGTTGATTTTTTGACAAAGGCAATGCCTAAAGGTAAACATCAGTGGTGCTCTCAAGCTGTGGGACTTTCAGAGTTCACGAATTGCTATCTCGAGAACTTGTACGGTTGTTGGGAACATTCATATTTTACTCTTTGATGAGTTATATGCATGGTAGTTTATGTTTTCTCCTTGATCTTCGTTATGTACAGCGCTGAATAAATGGTCTCTAAAAATGTGTGTTCCTGGCAATATGGTGTATTGCGATTTTTGATTAAAAGGTCAACTTTAAAATCTCATAGAGGACTAATTAGAGTCAATATCTAATAGTTGCATTTCGTTTATGTATCGAAACAGGGAATAACTGTCACAGACAGTTTTTTTTTTCACGTTGTTTGGTGCAAGTATTCCGATTACTTTTTGAGGTAGCCATTCACGCTATATTCATAAACTGGATCGTAAAACAGTGTGCCTTTTTTGCTCAGTAATGCAATGAATATGGCAACTAAGCTGTCCCAGTGTTCTAAATTGTGTGAAAGTGAAATTTACACAAATCTTAACGACTTTCGGAATAATCAGAGAAAAGATGTTCCGTATTTTTACTGACACAGCGAAAGACAACATACTTCCTCTGGAACGGGTCACTAGGACTACTTGGTGAATGCCTTCGAACGAACGTGTCATACTTTCTCATGTATATTTACACTGCTTTCTTTCCATACTGACCAGGAAGTTATTCGCATACCTTAATAGTTGCACGTAATTGCCATTTAAAGCCACAGGCGGTTACAGAACATAGTTATCATGAAAGTATAATTTTAGCATTTATTACTGACTAAATTAGTGACGAAAAAAATTTGGAAGAGGAATTTTGGTCTGTAAATTATTTGTACTTTCAGAAGGCGAAATTCCTGTATACACTATATAAAGTCATTCTGAGTATGGAAAAAAAGCTTTCAGAAGTGTTGATCAGCATTTTCAGTGCTGTGCCATAATATTAGATCTATATTTACATCTATAGTCCTCAAACAATTGAGAAGAACACGTCAGAGGGTACTTTTCATTGTACCATTTATTAGGGCTTTCAGAATGAGATATTTTCACTCTGCAGCGGAGTGTGCGCTGATATGAAACTTCCTGGCAGATTAAAACTGTGTGGCCGACCGAGACTCGAGCTCGGGACCAATTGCCTTTCGCGGGCAAGTGCTCTACCATCTGAGCTACCGAAGCACGACTCACGCCCGGTACTCACAGCTTTAGTTCGAGTCTCGGTCGGGCACACAGTTTTAATCTGCCAGGAAGTTTCATATTAGGGCTTTCTTGCCACACCATTGCCGTAAGGAGCGTGGGAAGAATGGTTTGCTTAAACGCCCATTTGCCCGCTGCAGTTAGTCTAATATTGTCTCCCTGATCGCTGATGGAGCCAGACGCAAGGGGTTGCAGTACATTGCTAGATTTCTCACTTAAAGCTGGTTCTATAAACTCAGTAGGTAGGATTTCAAAGGATACTTTGCGCCTCCTTGAAGCGTCTATCTGTTCAGTTCTTTCAGCAGCTCGTGATGTGCTCCCGTAGGCTAAGCTTGCGTGCTGCCTTTCTACAGATACTTACAATAACCCCTGATGGCTCTATTTGGTACTGGTCCCTTGCACTTAGCGGCGGTTTATGTTGTCAGTATCCCACACTTATTAAACGTTGTCCGAAATTATTATCTCAATTAAAGCTGCATACCAGCAGACGACCTAAAATAGGGAAAAGTTCGTAACATGGTTCATATGGCTCTGAGCACTATGGGACTAAACTGCTGAGGTCATAAGTCCCCTAGAAGTTAGAACTACTTAAACCTAACTAACCTAAGGACATCACACACATCCATGCCCGAGGCAGGATTCGAACCTGCGACCGTAACGGTCGCACGGTTACAGACTCGTAACATGGCCATAGCTCTCAAACGAATACGATTTCCTAATAAACGGGAGCTGCGACTACCGCAGCACAACTGGAAAATCGTTTGTCAAAACTTAGCGACGAAAATAATACCAGAAGGCGCCAGATCGACTTGGTACAAAGTGATAAACCGGACAGTAGCCACCAATTCCAAACTTTCCTTCATCCAGTTAAAACCGTCAGCCGAATGTGGAAATCGTATTTCGGAGGACACAATCGAACATCATTTTGAGTGCCCGAAATTTGTCCAGATATGGCACACAGCAAGGTACATGATTCGACTGTTCAATAGAACGGACATACACAAGATATAGGTTTCTAACGCCATGATACGCGGATGAAAATCGTTTCCCAAAGCAAAGCGACACACAACAACGTGGATCATGGCACAAACATTTCGTATAATTTTTGGACTTAAAATAACGGACAACTTGCAGTACAGCATATTTATGGGATGAATACGAGAAAGTAACTCGTCAGCCTAAATACAGGCTTACATGCTCGAGTATCCTCAAGATTCCAGTATGTAAAGCTTATGATAGTATCCTGACATGAAATCTCACGGAAGAAGAAGAAGGAAAAAACTGTTACGTGAATTCCACTAGTGCGTCTCGCGTCCGTCGGCCGTCGTAATTTAACTAACATATTATTATTGTTATTATTATTTTCTGATTGTTGCCGACTTACGTGGTGGACCTTAATAAAAATATTTCATTTAAATTTGATTTACGATTAAATGCTTTCCTGAAGTTCTCCTTTTTAACAATATTAATCTCAAATTATTTGTTACGTTAATGAATGTTAGACTCGCTGAATCTTAAAACATGAGCATATAAGTTGAACATTGGAATGAACTTTTCATATTAATTTCCTCGGCTAGTCAGTTCACTTTAAAGCAAAAGATCTTTAGTTATTAATTACAATTGAGGCCCACACCCGCGCGAGAGTATTTTTTCTTACCTCCGTTAACCATTGCATTATAGTTGGAGTCCTGGCTCTGGCTCTCGGCTATGGTACTGAAAATAAGTACCTTAAAGCTACGTATTTTCTGCAACGTCGGGCGGCTGTGGAGAAAAATTAATATTATGTTAATAGCGGGCGAGATTTTTGCTCCGCTAATTTTTCATAAGTTAAAATCGCCACGTAATGGCGTCGTTGGCTGCATCGGCCGCTGCGATTGTTGAACTGTACATTACTTGAATGCAGGTTAATTCAAGGAAGGCGAACATGAAATCGGGATCACCTCTTACAAATTAAAAGTACACAATAATATTAAATCAATATATTATCTGCTTAACTCATACAAATATGCTTACATTTGCCAGCACTCGAAAGATGCCCGTCTACACGCAATCAAGACAAGAGAAGAACTGAAGACGACTAAAAAATTAATAAAAGAGCGTATCTTGTCGTCGCTTTAGATCACTTTGTTATATTTCTTTGCATTCGAAACTTAGACAGAGAAATTATTGTTTTACAGCTACACGATAAAAATTTATTATTCGATTTTTAAATGTCTCTTCTTTATAAATACAGTTTTTTAAGTCTTTTCGTAATATAGCACTGGGGACGCTATATGCGTCACCTAGGAAATAACTCTATGGATAATTTCCGCACAAACGACTGAAATGTGAAGTGGTGTAATTTGTATAATCACTTTTCAGATGGGTTTGTTTTCTCTGTTATTATGTGAAACTGTTGAATGCTAAAAAATACATCTTTTTTTAAAAAAAAAGACATTATTCTAATATGGAGCACAAGGGTGCTTTTAAGCAAACTCCCTATATAGACTGATCGCATTTCCTACTGTCCTACCAACGAACAGAGGACTACCGTTTGCTATACCTAAACAAACTGTGTATCCCAGATATTTGTATGAGTTGGCTTGTCCCGGTTGTGACTCATTGATGTTGTAGTTATATGTTCCTACACTTATGCGTTTTGTGAAGTGCACAATTTCATCTTTTTATTTCAAGCGTGTTGCCTATCTTAGCATCACCTTGAAATTTTATCAACATCTGAACGTTTATCTGTGCAGGTGTTTTCACACAGTACTTCCTTATAGAAAACTGTGTCCCCAACAAATAGTCTGAGAATATTATCAACATTACTAATATACAATGTGAACACCAAAGGTCGCAACATATGTTTGTGGAGCACTCCTGAATTTACTTGTACACCTGTCGATGGCTGTTCATATAAGATATAAAGAAATATCTTAAGCTCGGGAAATCAGCTACAGCTACAGACAGCTTTAATAAGGTTGTGCAGACTTAAATGGAGAATTAGTTTTTATGGAGACTTTAACGGTGATTTTCTCTGTTCTATGGCAGTGCTTGAGGAGATGTAGTGTTGTTGATTGCCGGCCTGTGATTATCTACTACAGTAAAATTTTCAGGCTGTAATGCACCTGCCATTGACAGTCTGTTTTTAATCCCAGCTACTTTCAGTAGTTTAGATCCAAAATAGCATTCGGTGGTCTATATGATCGTGTTGGTCAACTGTTTACAATAAAATGTACTAAACAGTTAGTAGAGTATAGAATGAAAGAAGGGAGGATAAAGATTACTGTTTAACGTCCTGTAAACAATGAAGTCAGCAGAAAAGGAGCTGAAACACAGAGGAAGGAAACTGAGTACGTTCTTTTCAAACGAAAATTGTGAAACATTTTTTAAAATAAATTTCCGCCGTTTACTGTTAAACGTTTATTTATTTTACACAATTGCTATTTCGGCTTTGTAGCCATTCTCAAGTGCAATTTGAAATGTTTATGTGTGACATGTCATCGTCGAAAAAACATACTTCTGTTGTTATAGACCAGTTATATTACGGGATACGAGTACATATCGAAGATAGATAATAGGGCTGACATTGTGTGCGGTGAAAAACCATTAACACACTGTATGCCGTATTTAACAGCTGCTATATACCTATGAACCCCATTCCTCATTCGTGGACCCCCATAGGAGAAAGATCATATATCTGGATTACTGGATGGGGGCAAACAATACTGAATCACGGAAGCAGAAAGAATACTCGACCACGGTGTTTCGAAAAGAACATCGGGAAGTAATTAATAAAGCAGACAGTATAGTATTAATTCTTTCTTCATAGATATTCCTGTGGCAGATTGTGTGCAGGGCCGGCTCCATGGATTTTGCCACCCCGAGCGAAAATTGTCGCCACTTTACTCAGAACATACCTACTCAACAAGACTCTTGAACGTTGTCCATTTATGCTCAATATTTTCGGTCCAGGAGATGAATTTTTAATGTTTGCAGCTCAGGTAATCTGATCCTTTTTTCCTGTGTTTCTCCTGCTGATCATCTTGTGCAGTGAAGAATAGTCGTTTGGTGACTCGTTAAGTTCTATGTTCAAGAATTTCTCGCTAGATTTAAATGCTGTAGGCTCGCAGGAAGAGCCAAATAGAATGTAGCGTTCAGCACAGGAATCATCAGGCTTCTCAGAATGTTCGTGATCTTCGGGAGCTGAGGTCCGGAAATCCGGCCGCTTTGTGTAGTTTATCGAGTGATATGGGTTTTCAGCATGTTTCATTTAAGCTTAGGTTGACCTTTTTGGGACGTACAGATCTGGACCACACAAGGAAAGCATATTCTGCAGTGGAGGATACTTAACTCGGCAAATACTGCACACAGATAAGTTGTTACGTAATTATAAGAGGCAGTCAAATGAGAACGGGACACATGAAAAACAGTAACTAAACTGTTTATTATTTTAAAATAATCGTCATAACTACTAATACATTTATCCCACTGCGAGTCAAGACGCTCAGTGTTTTCATAAAAGAACGTTTACTATTGCCTCCGGAACCATGATTGCACCCAGGCACACATTTCTTCGTCAGTAGCAAATTGTCAGCCATCAATGTCTCTCTTCAGGACTCCAAAAATGTGGAAATCGCGTTTGGAGAGATCGTCACAATTAACGCACAGCGGTACACGGACGCTTTGTAAAAACTGAAGCGCGCCATCAAGTCCAAACGCCCATGAATGTAGAACGGACGGCATCAGTCTGCTGCCCACGTGTTGACAAGTTTGTTTCGATTCCGCTGAAGAAGTTTCTCACATCTTCCATACTGATCCGATCTCGCCCTATGCTGCGATTTCTATGTTTTTGGAGCCCTGGAGAAAGACATTTGTGGCAGTCGATCTGCTTCGGTCAGAGAAGTACACACGTTATTCCGTAGACATGAGCGAACATCTTTCTATGATGGCATTAACCGTCTTGTTTCACAGTGGCCTAAATGTATTAACAGTTACGACGATTGCTTTTGAAATAATGAACAGTTTATTTACCTTTTTTCCAAGTGTCTCGTTTTCATTTGACTGCACGGACTTAACGGAAAGTTAAAATCTTATTCTGACTTGATAAGAATAAGTAAAGTTGTCTTTGTAATCAGTCACTGATTCAGGCATGTTTCCAAATGGACAAAAGCAAACTGAAGAGCCAAAAAATTATGATCACTGCCCACTGCGAGACCGAATGCTACATGGTGACGTGAGTATGTTATGCAGTGAGGAATGTATATATGGTATAAAAAACTATATATACAAAATTCTAGAATTCTTAGAGGAGATAAAAGGAAACACTATTTTATGTGGCAAAAACTTCACAGGGGCACCGTTTGTCAGCTAGGGGTCCATAATGATTTTGACACTAACGATATTCAGAAGACAGTGTTCAGACTGTTGTGTAATAAATATTGTTTTACAGATGATGCTGCCCTCTTATATATTTATTTGTGTGTGTGTGGGGGGAGGGGGGGGAGGGGGGGGGGAGAATATTTCATTTTGTGTACGACACCAGAAGATCTGATTGCCAGTTTGGCTGAAACTGCACCCATTATTCATGGAACATCTGGTTGTTTTGAGCGAGTTAGACAGTCATTAGCACGCAGATGTCACTTGCACATTAATGTAAACGAACTACATTTTCAACATCATCTCTAAAGCAATGTTCATCACACGGCAGTTAGAGCATCGTCTCTGAACAAACTAGAGTCAAAACTTTTATGGGCCCCTACCGTGGAATTTTGTCACAAAAAAAAGCTTTTCTTTATATCTTCTCTGAACACACTAAAATTTGGTATATGTCAGTCCGTCAGAAATATGTATACACGCTTTAAGGAACGAAAAGCAGTACTTAAGTGTTTATTTTACATTTAATAATTGATCACACACGTTTTACAACCTTCAGTTTAGCACTTTAAATGTTCAAAATGTTCACCGCTGGCGGCTATACACAAACAGAACGAGGAGCAGTCGCCGTAACTACATCACTCTGTGTTACAGTGGAGATCACTGCACATGTCGCTGTAATCTCTTAGCGGAGTTCCTCCATTGTGCGTGACTTACGTCGACAGACGTTATCTTTTGCAGTTCCCGACAAGTAAAAGTCCATAGGTGTTGGATCTGGCGACCGTGGAAGGTACTCAATGGGGCCTCTTCATCCAATCTTGTTCCCGGGAAAATTGTCATCCGGGAAAGCTCGTACGGCTAGGTTGTAGTGTGAAGGCGCCCCAAGAAGATCTCTTCATCAGCTCCATAAAGTGCACGTATACCTGGCGAAATTGATGTGCATAACATTTCCAGGTACACTTCTCCAGTGACAGTAGCATCAAAGAAAAAGGGTCCAACTAATGCCCTAGATGTTAGATAGTCCACACCACACACGAACCCCTGGTAGATTGATGTCTTTATCCACATAAACATGCGGATTTTCCAGTGCCCAGTGCACGCTGTTATGCCAGTTCATGATTCCATTAAGTTTAAATTAAGCCTCGGCAGTCCACGCTATCTACATCATAAATTGTTCGTCATCGGTTACCATTTGCTGATACCAATCGCAAAATTCCATTCAGCGATCAGGATCGTTATCATTAATCATGTGCAGTAATCGTGGAATGTAAACTTTCCACTTTGCAGCTTTCCGAATTCTTTGTACACTTGTACTGCCAATCCCCTCTTCACGTGCACATTGCGTAGCCGACTTCTGTGGAGAATTAACAAATGTTCCAACACGAGAGCTGACGAAGCAGTACTTGTAGTTGTACGCTGTCTTCCTGACCTTCCTTTGTGAATACCACAACTCGTTCCATGCATTTCAAACTTGTCAATGATGTGTTTAATTGTTAGGCGGGTTTGCGGTTCTGTTCAAACTTCCAACAGCTTTATCAAACTTGAAAACCCACTTCACAATACGTTTTCGTTGTTCGAATGTCAAGCGTGCTCCAGCCATCTTGTTTTTTCAATACCGAGATGAAAGTACTAACATGTGTTGAGCCAAAGACCATACTACAACACACTCGTAACACAAATCGAACAACAATATCGATATATCGAAAGAGCCTGACAAAGAGTGTATACATTTTTCTGGTGGACTCTGTATATATCTTTCACTCCCTGTAAAAGTGGAGCAGAGACGAATAGGAATTCATTATAGCGACGATACGGACAGCAAAGGGGAAAATCCATTGACGTAAGTGAATATAACAATGGTCAGCTGTTCGCTTTGTACTGTCGTGAGGCTCTTTACAAACTGGCTGAGAGAAGGTAAATCCACACCTAGGCAACAGGGTGTTGAACGTTATACATCATCATAGAATTTTGAGGTCAGACGTTTGTAGTTACAATAAAACAGGATAGGCTGCTATCTGTGGAAGATCTGACGACATAGTCTAATGCTTGTGCAGACTCAAGTGTTTTGGAACATACCTTTCGTTACACATTGTTGAACATCGATTCCTTTATTGACTCAATGACTTGGAATCACCGCGGTTGGACCCTAGATCAATGTAAACGAGCCTCCTGGCCGAATAAACCATGTTTCCAGGTAGTCACGTCCAGATATGCCTTCATCCAGGCGAATAGCTGCTCGAAACTTGCACCACGCCTTGTCAGTTTCCAAAGGCTGGAATAGGGATGCTGCGATCTGAGAAATATGACAGTGAATTCACTTTTATGTTTTCAGTTTGCTTGATCTGACCCTGATGACACACATCTAGGACGCTAACGGGTGCGAGCCCTGCGCCCAGAAAGCACCAGCTCGTAATTTACGGGAATTGCGTGACCTATGTGCAGATATCTGGTGCCACATACCGCCGGAAGCCTACCAAGGACTTGTCGAATCCCTGACACTCAGAACCACTGCTATATTCCGCCCCAAAGATGGAGCAACACGCTATTAAGCATTTAGTCATAATATTTTGGCTGATACATGTGTACTGTAGAAACAGTCATGTCTAAAACAGGAGATAAGCAAACCACCTCTAAGAATCTATTTAATTTTTTTTCCAGAGTTTTCAAAAGTTTTTGAGAAAGTTGCCCATAGTAAAATACCGATTTAGTTTCTGAGGATAACTTGGTAATACCTCTCAGTTTGGTTTTCGTAAATTATAATGTTAATGGCATCCCTTTTGCATAAATGGAATTTTACCTTTAAACAGCTATAAGAAGGTCACACCGCAATAATAAAGCTCAACTCAGAAATCTCAACTTGTGGTAGCCCACAGATTTCGGTACGGGGTTCGCTCCTGTACAATAGTGATCTTCCAGTGACGTTATAGGATACTGTAGTTAAAAAAAAAAAATGTAAAGTGTTCTAATGACATAACAATACTAATCAGGAGCCCAAACTTAATCTTAGTAGACAGAGCCAGAATGACAGTATAACAACTTTACATCTGCCTCAGAACAGGCAGTTTGGAATTTAGCGAGTCTGTGGTCGTAATTTTGTTTAAACTACGTTTCTTACTGGGTCGAAGCTCTTTACGAACTGAAACTAAACCTGAAAAGAAAACGTTTGAAATATTCTCGGTGTCACTGGAGAACTGTAGCTGGAAATGTTATGCACATCAATTTCGCCAGGTATACGTGCACTTTATGGACCTGATGAAGAGATCTTCTATCAAAAGGATGGGGCGCCATCACACTACCACCTAGCCGTACGAGCTTTCCCAGATGACAATTTTCCGGGGCACAGGATTGGATGAAGAGGGCCCATTGAGTATCCTCCACGGTCGCCAGATCATGGAACATGGACTTTTACTTGTCGGGGACTGTAAAAGATAACGTCTGTCGACGTAAGTCACGCACAATGGAGGAACTCCGCTAAGAGATTACAGCGACATGTGCAGTGATCTCCACTGTAACACAGAGTGATGTAGTTACGGCGACTGCTCCTCGTTCTGTTTGTGTATAGCCGCCAGCGGTAAACATTTTGAACATTTAAAGTGCTAAACTGAAGGTTGTAAAACGTGTGTGATCAATTATTAAATGTAAAATAAGCACTTAAATACTACTTTTCGTTCCTTAAAGCGTGTATACATATTTCTGACGGACTGACATACGAGGTGCGGCTAGAAAAAAACCGGACTGATGCTGGAAAAAGCATTTATTTACAATTATTTACAATTTCATGTTATCTCCTTCAATGTACTCTCCTCCTCGGTCTCTACACCGCTCCATACGAATTTTCCACTGTTCATAGCAATGCTGCAGATCATTTTCGGTAAGTCCATACATTACTTCCGTCGCTTTTTCTTTTACTGCTTCAACAGTCTCAAATCTAGTTCCTTTCAAAGCTGACTTGACTTTAGGGAAAAGAAAAAAGTCACAGGGGGCCAAATCAGGTGAGTAGGGTGGATGATATAAGATGGGAATGTTGTGTTTTGCCAAAAACGTCTTCACTGACAACGTACTGTGAGCTGGGGCATTGTCTTGGTGAAGGATCCATGACTTTTTTCTCCACAAATCGTTCCGTTTTCTCCGTACTCGCTCACGTGGGGTAGCCAGGACGCTAATGTAGTAATGCTGATTCACTGTTTGTCCCTCTGGTACCCAATCAATGTGCACAATCCCTTTGATGTCAAAAAAAAAAACAATCATCATTGCCTTGAATTTCGATTTTGACATTCGTGCTTTTCTTTCTCGTGGAGAACCAGGAGTTTTCCATGCATCGATTGGCGTTTAGTTTCGGGATCGTAAGTAAAAAACCACGATTCATCGCAAGTAATAACATTTTGTAAGAAGGTGGGATCACTTTCAATGTTTTCCAGGATGTCAGAACAAATCATTCTCCGGCGTTCCTTCTGTTCAATTGTGAGATACTTTGGAACGATTTTTGAACACACTTTGTTCATGTAGAAACTTTCATGAAGAATCTGCCTAACACTTTCCGTGTCAACTCCTGTTAACTCAGACACTGCTCTGATTGTTAAACGGCGATCTTGTCGAACAAGTTTACCGATTTTTTCAATGTTTGCATCAGTTTTTGCTGACAATGGTCTGCCAGTGCGAGTGTCATCACTGGTGTCTTCGCGGCCATCAATAAATCGTTTAAACCACTCAAACACTTGTGTTCGCGATAAACAATCATCGCCGTACACTTGTTGTAACATTACAAACGTTTCACTTGCAGATTTTCCTAGTTTGAAACAAAATTTGATGTTAACACGCTGTTCTTTCTGTACACTCAACATTTTCCGACGCACAGACAATACGTCAACTACTTAAAACAGACGCCACGGGCAGACTGAGTCCAGGAGGCAGATGAAACTCGAGCAGTAGGCGGAGCGAGAGTCACGTGACAGGCCACGCGACTTTCAGCCTTATTGCATTCGTTTTATTGTTTCACCAGTACTAGTCCGGTTTTTTCTAGCCACACCTCGTATACCAAATTTTAGTGTGTTCAGAGAAGATATAAAGAAAAGCTTTTTTATGTGACAAAATTCCACGCTAGGGGCCCATAAAAGTTTTGACTCTAGTTTGTTCAGAGACGATGCTCTAACTGCCGTGTGATGAACATTGCTTTAGAGATTATGTTGAAAATGTAGTTCGTTTACATTAATGTGCAAGTGACATCTACGTGCTAATGACCGTCTAACACGCTCAAAACAACCAGATGTTCCATGAATAATGGGTGCAGTTTCAGCCAAACTGGCAATCAGATCTTCTGGTGTCGTACACAAAATGAAATATTCTCCCCCCCCCCCCCCCCCCCCCCACACACACACAAATAAATATATAAGAGGTCAGGATCATCTGTAAAACAATATTTATTACACAACAGTCTGAACACTGTCTTCTGAATATCGTTAGTGTCAAAATCATTATGGACCCCTAGCTGACAAACGGTGCCCCTGTGAAGTTTTTGCCACATAAAATAGTGTTTCCTTTTATCTCCTCTAAGAATTCTAGAATTTTGTATACATAGTTTTTTATACCCTATATACATACCTCACTGCATAACATACTCACAACGTCACCATGTAGCATTCGGTCTCGCAGTGGGCAGTGATCATAATTTTTTGGCTCTTCAGTTTCCTTTTGTCCATTTGGAAACATGCCTGAATCAGTGACTGATTACAAAGACAACTTTACTTATTCTTATCAAGTCAGAATAAGATTTTAACTTTCCGTTAAGTCCTTGCAATCAAATGAAAACGAGTCACTTGGAAAAAAGGAAAATAAACATGTATGATGTGATTCTTGAGTTTCTCCCGGCGTATTTGATAATCAAAATATCCACGGGTATGCTGCCGGTCTATAGTGTCCAACGGGCACAATATTTCGGCGATCAAACATGTCGCCATTATCAGGTGAACTGACGGACTGAGCTCCTGTGAACGTGCCGGCACGGAGATCCGTACGCTATGGCTGCTCAGAGGGAACTGGGTTCGGTCGCGGCGGCGGCCGATTTAAATACCCTCCGCCCGCGGCGCGCTCCCTCCGCCGTCCGCGCCCAGCGCCACGGTCGCGCGGTGGAACAGATTGCGACGGCGTCTGAGATGACGTCGGTGTGATGGCTCTGTCCGCCGTGGTCGTCACAACTATACAACGTATAGGGCGCGGACGGCGGAGGGAGCGCGCCGCGGGCGGAGGGTATTTAAATCGGCCGCCGCCGCGACCGAACCCAGTTCCCTTTGAGCAGCCATAGCGTACGGATCTCCGTGCCGGCACGTTCACAGGAGCTCAGTCCGTCAGTTCACCTGATGATGGCGACATGTTTGATCGCCGAAATATTGTGCCCGTTGGACACTATAGACCGGCAGCATACCCGTGGATATTTTGATTCAATAAACAGTTCATTATTTCAAAAGCAATCGTCGTAACTGTTAATACATTTAGGCCACTGTGAAACAAGACGGTTAATGCCATCATAGAAAAATGTTCGCTCATGTCTACGGAATAACGTGTGCACTTCTCTGACCGAAGCAGATCGACTGCCACAAATGTCTTTCTCCAGGGCTCCAAAAATATAGAAATCGGAGCAGAGGGCGAGATCGGATCATTATGGAAGATGTGAGAAACTTCTTGAGCGCAATCGAAACAAACTTGTCAACACGTGGGCAACAGACTGATGCCGTCCGTTCAACATTCATGGGCGTTTGGACTCGATGGCGCGCTTCAGTTTTTACAAAGCGTCCGTGTACCGCTGTGCGTTAATTGTGACGACCTCTCCAAACGCGATTTCCACATTTTTGGAGCCCTGAAGATAGACATTGATGGTTGACAATTTGCTACTGACGAAGAAATGTGTGCCTGGGTGCAATAATGGTTCCGGAGGCAATAGTAAACATTCTTTTATGAAAACATTGACCGTCTTGACTCACAGTGGGATAAATGTATTAATAGTTATGACGATTATTTTAAAATAATAAACAGTTTAGTTACTGTTTTTCATGTGTCCCGTTCTCATTTGACTGCCTCTTATAATTACGTAAAAACTTATCTTTGTGCAGTATTTGCCGAGTTAAGTATCCTCCACTGCAGAATATGCTTTCCTTGTGTGGTCCATATCTGTACGTCCCAAAAAGGTCAACCTAAGCTTAAATGAAACATGCTGAAAACCCATATCACTCGATAAACTGCACAAAGCGGCCGGATTTCCGGACCTCAGCTCCAGAAGATCACGAACATTCTGAGAAGCCTAATGATTCCTGTGCTGAACGCTACATTCCATTTGGCGCTTCCAGCGAGCCTACAGCATTTAAATCTAGCGAGAAATTCTTGAACAAAGAACTTGACGAGTCGCCAAACGACTATTCTTCACTGCGCGAGATGATCAGCAGGAGAACCACGGAAAAAAAGGGTCAGATTACCTGAGCTGCAAACATTAAAAATTCATCTCCTGGACCGAAAATATTGAGCATAAATGGACAACGTGCGAGAGTCTTGTTGAGTAGGTGTGTTCTGAGTAAAGTGGCGACAATTTTCGCTCGGGGTGGCAAAATCCATGGAGCCGGCCTTGCACACAATCTGCCACAGGAATATCTATGAAGATAGAATTAAAACTATAGTGTCTGCTTTATTAATTACTTCCCGATGTTCTTCTCGAAACACCGTGGTCGAGTCATTCTTTCTGCTTCCGTAATTCAGTATTGTTTGCCCAAATTCAGTCATCCAGATGTATAATTTTTTTCCTCTTGGGGGTCAACGAATGACGAATGCAGGGCATAGTTATACAGTAACTGTTACATAAGGCATACAGTGTGCTGAAGGTTTTTCACCGCACACAATGTCAGCCCTATTATCTATCTTCGATATGTACTCGTATCCCGTAATACAATTGGTCTATAACAACAGAAATATGTTTTTTCGACGATGACGTGTCACACATAACCATTTCAACATGCACTTGAGAATGGCTACAAAGCCGAAATGGCAATTTTATAAAATAAATGAAAGATTAACAGTAAACGGCGGAAATTTATTTTAAAAAATGTTTCACAATTTTCGTTTGAAAAGAACGTACTCAGTTTCCTTCCTCGTCGTTCTGAAATCTGTGCTTCAGCTCCTTTTCTGCTGACTTCATTGTTTACAGGACGTTAAACAGTAACCTCTTTCCTCTCTTCTTTCATTCTATACTCTGACCCTAACTGGTTACTACATTTTATTGTCAACATTTGAGCAACACGATCGTATAGACCACTGAATACCATTTTGGATCTAAACTACTGAAGGCAGCTGGGATTAAAAACAGACTGTCAATGGCATGTGCATTATAGCCTGAACATTTTACTGTAGCAGATAATCGCAGCCGGCAATCCACAATACTACATCTCCTCAAGCACTGCCATATGACAGAAAATTATCGTTAAAATCTCCATAAAAACTAATTCCCCACTGAAGTATGCACAACCTTATTAACGCTGTCTGCAACTGTAGCTGATTTGCCGAGCTTAAGATATTTCTTTATTTCTTATATGAACAGCCATCGACAGGTGTACAAGTAACTTCAGGAGTGCTCCACGAACATATGTTGGGACCTTTGGTGTTCACATTGTATATTAATAATGTTGATAATATTCTCAGACTATTTGTTGGGGACACAGTTTTCTATAAGGAAGTACTGTGTGAAAACACCTGCACAGATAAACGTTCAGATGTTGATAAAATTTCAAGGTGATGCTAAGATGGGCAACACGCTTCAAATATAAAGATGAAATTGCGCACTTCACAAAACGCGTAAGTGTAGAAACATGTAACTACAGCGTCAATGAGTCACAACCGGGACAAGTCAACTCATACAAATATCTGGGATACACAGTTTGTTTAGGTATAGCAAACGGTAGTCCTCTGTTCGTTGGTAGGACAGTAGGAAATGCGATCAGTGTATATAGGAGTTTGCTTAAAAGCACCCTTGTGCTCCGTATTAGAATAATGTCTTTTTTTTTAAAAAAAAAGATGTATTTTTTAGCATTCAACAGTTTCACATAATAACAGAGAAAACAAACTCATCTGAAAAGTGATTATACAAATTACACCACTTTCACATTTCAGTCGTTTGTGCGGAAATTATCCATAGAGTTTTCCTAGATGACGCACTAGTGGAATTCACGTTATAGTTCCTTTTTTTTCCTTCTTCTTCTTCCGTGAGATTTCATGTCAGGATACTATCATAAGCTTTACATACTGGAATCTTGAGGATATTCGAGCATGTAAGCCTGTATTTAGGCTGAAGAGTTACTTTCTCGTATTCATCCCATAAATATGCTGTACTGCAAGTTGTCCGTTATTTTAAGTCCAAAAATTATACGAAATGTTTGTGCCATGATCCACGTTGTTGCGTGTTGCTGTGCTTTGGGAAACGATTTTCATCCGCGTACCATGGCGTTAGAAACCTATATCTTGCGTATGTCCGTTCTATTGAACAGTCGAATCATGTCTCTTGCTGTGAGCCATATCTGAACAAATTTCGGGCACTCAAAACGAATTTTCGATTGTGTCCTCCGAAATACGATTTCCACATTCGGCTGACGGTTTTAACTGGATGGAGAAAAGTTTGGAGTTGGTGACAATTGTCCGGTTTGTCACTTTGTACCAAGTCGATCTGGCGCCTTCTGGTATTACTTTCATCGCTAAGTTTTCATACACGATTTTCCAGTTGTGCTGCGGTAGTCGCAGCTCCCGTTTATTAGGGAATCGTATTCTTTTGAGAGCTATGGCCATGTTACGAACTTTTCCCTGTTTTAGGTCGTCTGCTGGTATGCAGCTTTTATTGAGATAATAATTTCGGACAACATTTAATAAGTGTGGGTTACTGACAACATAAACCGGCGCTAAGTGTGAGGGACCAGTACCAAATAGGGCCATCGGAGGTTATTGTAAGTCTCTGTAGAAAGGCAGCACGAAAGATGACAGGCTTGCTTGACCTACGGGAGCACATCACGAGTTGCTGAAAACACCGAACAGATAGACGCTTGAAGGAGACGCAAAGTATCCTTTGAAATCCTACTTACTGGGTTTATAGAACCAGTTTTAAATGAGAAATCTAGCAATGTACTGCAACGCCTTGCGTATGGCTGCATCAGAGATCAGGAAGACAGTATTAGACTAATTGCATTGGGCAAATGGGCGTTTAAGCAAACCATTCTTCCTACGCTCCGTACAGGAATGGCGTAGCAAGAAAGTCATAATAAATGGTGCAATGAAAAGTACCCTCTGACATGCTCTTCACAGTGGTTTGCAGACTATGAATTTAGATCTATTATTATGGCACAGCACTGTAAATGCTGATCAACACATCTGAAAGCTTTTTTTTCATCCACAGAATGACTTTATATAATGTATACAGGAACTTCGTCTTCTGAAAGTACAAATAATTCGCAGACCAAAATTCCTCTTCCAAATTTTTTTCGTCACTAATTTAGTCAATAATAAATGCTAACTTATATTTTCGTGATAAGGATGTTCTGTAACCGCCTGTAGCTTTAACTGTCAATTATGTGCAACTATTAAGGTATGCGAATTACTGCCTGGTCAGTATCGAAAATCGGCGGTGGAAATATGCATGAGAAAGTATGGGACGTTCGTTCGAAGGCATTCACCAAGTAGTCCTGGTGACCCGTTCCAGAGGAAGCGTGCTGTCTTTCGCTGTGTCAGTAAAAATACGAAATATCTTTTCACTGATTATTCAGAAAATCTTTAAGATTTGTGTAAATTTCACTTTCACGTAACTTAGAACAATGGGACAGCTTAGTTGCCATATTCATTGCATTACTGAGCCAAAAGGCACACTATTTTGCCGGCCAGGGTGGCCGAATGGTTCTAGGAGCTACAGTCCGGAACCGCGCGACCGCTACGCTCGCTGGTTCGAATCCTGCCTCGGGCATGGATGTGTGTGTTGTCCTTAGGTTAGTTAGGTTCAAGGAGTTCTAAGTTCTAGGGGACTGATGACCTCAGACGTTAAATCCCATAGTGCTCAGAGCCATTCGAATCACACTATTTTACGTTCCAGTTTATGTATATAGCGTGAATGGCTACCTCAAAAAGTAATCGGAGTACTTGCACCAAACAACGTTATTCCCTGTTTCGATACATAAACGAAATGTAACGTAGCCCTGTATGGTACCTTAAATTCCTTAAATTAGTAGTTCTGAGAAATAAACATTTTATTCTTGCGCATGCATGTGTAATAAAGTATTCCAGATAGTTCCTCCCAGATTCACAAATAGCAGATCGGATTATCTGAAAAACTCGACTGCTCGTTACTGTGCCGCAGATAAGAATCCCACAGCGCTGTATGACTGACTAACAAGTAAACCACAGATAAAACTAAACACACAGCCAAAGTTGTTATCCAGTTTCATCTTTGTCGCAGTACGGTAACGGTGAAGTATTTACAATAGCAGAAAATACATGAAGACCTTAAAGTGTGTTGATGAATGAGAAGCTAGCTGTAGTTCAAGAGCAGCGAATGCGCATTTGGCTACCGTCAGCCGTCTTCAGGCTGTTCTCTCTTGGTGTAGCGGTGGAGCGGTGGCTGAGAATCTAGCGCTTCACGTGAGACACATCACGCGTCACTTGTGTACGTTCCCCACTGTGTGTTTCTGTATGAGATTTAGCTCAAATTTACGTCCCACTCTACGTATTACCAAAACTATGTACCCACAGTCTGTTATCCAACTTAAACTCGTAAGCTAACCTCTGACTGAACAGAGCCTAATTTGAATTGAATTGTAACGAATCTTAATACAACTTGTCTTTATATTAAATTCGTAACTGAAGTAAAACAATTATCTGGCCCCTATCGTAATTTTTACTTACCTCTATTCTTGACAAAATTGTTACAGTTTTCGCGAAAGCACAACAGCAAGCAGGCAGTGGCTAAGCTAGATTTCTGTGTTTAAATGAAATTTTTAAATAATATTCAAACTGTTCCATACCACATGGATAATGATAAACCTTCTTTAAACTGCAGGATGGGGAGAGTAACTGTTCCTATGAAATGATATTCCAAGACAACGATTTTAGAATGAAGTATGTATTCAAAAAGGCAGTATAAAACTTCCCGTGAGCTTCACACATTACATTGGCCTAAGCAGTACTGTGCTTAGCAAAGTGAACAATGATTTAAAAAAGATACAATGTTAACAGAGAATTTCTATATAAACCGAACAGCTTAATCAGTTGATATGGTAATGTATGAGTAGGGAACCTCTGACCAAATGAACGAAGTTAACTAGCCGACAGTAATCATTCCCACAAACTAGCTGCGCAGTGCTGCAGTCTCCCTGAAACTTTTTCTCTTCAAGAGTAACAACATTATTCAAAATTTATATTCTTTGCGCCTTTCAATATCTACATCACATTCATCCTCCTTGTCCTTTACAAT
Organism: Schistocerca americana; assembly: GCF_021461395.2. NCBI lineage: Eukaryota > Metazoa > Arthropoda > Insecta > Orthoptera > Acrididae > Schistocerca > Schistocerca americana. The sequence goes on along the minus strand of NC_060120.1, from coordinate 445,121,750 downwards.
TAATATTTATTCATCTAACAGATACAATCACAAGTTAACACAACACTACTGAACACCCCCATCACCTATTGTGCTTTTTTGCTATCCACCTCTAACATCGTGACCTGAACTTGCCACTATTCTGCAGGATGAATGGTGTAAGATACCCTTGAGAACCATACGGGACCAGTATTTATCATTCATGGTCAACTGGAAGCTGTTTTGAATGCCAACAGTTTCACAGGACCCTATTAAGAATGATAATGTATTTATCGTCTTCACGTATGTTTGTCCTTCCCGTATACCTGTACAGCAATAAAGAAAATTAATTAATTTTACTTTTTCGAGATGATAACTAAAACTTTACTACTGTTGTTGTTGTGGTCTTCAGTCCCGAGACTGGTTTGATGCAGCTCTCCATGCTACTCTATCCTGTGCAAGCTTCATATCCCAGTACCTACTGCAGCCTACATCCTTCTGAATCTACTTAGTGTATTCATCTCTTGGTCTCCCTCTACGATTTTTATCCTCCACGCTCCCCTCCAGTGCTAAATTGGTGATCCCTTGATGCCTCAGAACATGTTCTACCAACCGATCCCTTCTTCTAGGCAAGTTGTGCCACAAACTCCTCTTCTCCCCAATCCTATTCAATACTTCCTCATTAGTTATGTGATCTACCCATCTAATCTTCAGCATTCTTCTGTAGCACCACATTTCGAAAGCTTCTATTCTCTTCATGTCCAAACTATTTACCGTCCACGTTTCACTTCCATACATCACACTCCATACAAATACTTTCAGAAACGACTTCCTGACACTTAAATCTATACTCGATGTTAACAAATTTCTCTTCTTCAGAAACGCTTTCCTTGCCATTGCCAGTCTACATTTTATATCTTCTCTACTTCGACCATCATCAGTTATTTTGTTCCCCAAATAGCAAAACTCATTTACTACTTTAAGTGTCTCATTTCCTAATCTAATTCCCCTCAGCATCACCCGACTTAATTCGACTACATTCCATTATACTCGTTTTGCTTTTGTTGATGTTCATCGTCCGCAGCTCGTGGTCGAGCGGTAGCGTTCTCGCTTCCCACGCCCGTGTTCCCGGGTTCGATTTCCGGCGGGGTCAGGGATTTTGTCTGCCTCGTGATGACTGGGTGTTGTGTGCTGTCCTTAGGTTAGTTAGGTTTAAGTAGTTCTCAGTTCTAGGGGACTAATGACCATAGATGTTAAGTCCCATAGTGCTCAGAGCCATTTGAACCATTTTTTGATGTTCATCTTATACCCTCCTTTCAAGACACTATCCATTCCGTTCAACTGTTCTTCCAAGTCCTTTGCTGTCTCTGACAGAATTACAATGTCATCGGCGAACCTCAAAGTTTTTATTTCTTCTCCATGGTTTTTAATACCTACTCCGAACTTTTCTTTTGTTTCCTTTACTGCTTGCTCAATATACAGACTGAATAGCATCGGGGAGAGGCTACAACCCTGTCTCACTCCCTTCCCAACCACTGCTTCCCCTTCATGCTCCTCCACTCTTATAACTGCCATTTGCTTTCTGTACGACTTGTAAATAGCCTTTAGCTCTCTGTATTTTACCCCTGCCGCCTTCAGAATTTGAAAGAGTATTCCAGTCAACATTGTCAAAAGCTTTCTCTAAATCTACAAATGCGAAAAACGTAGATTTGCCTTTCCTTAATCTTTCTTCTAAGATAAGTCGTAGGGTCAGTATTGCCTCACGTGTTCAAACATTTCCACGGAATGAGATTTTCACTCTGCAGCGGAGTGTGCGCTGATATGAAACTTCCTGGCAGATTAAAACTATGTGCCGGACCGAGACTCGAACTCGTGACCTTTGCCTCTCGCGGGCAAGTGCTCTACCATCTGAGCTAACCAAGCACGACTCAAGCCCCCTCCTCACGGCTTTACTTCTGCCAGTACCTCGTCTGCTACCTTCCAAACTTAACAGAAGCTATCCTGCGAACCTTGCAGAACTTGCACTCCTGAAAGAATGGATTTTGCGGAGACATGGCTTAGCCACAGCCTGGGGGATGTTTCCAGAATGAGATTTTCACTCTGCAGCGGAGTGTGCGCTTATATGAAACTTCCTGGCAAATTAAAACTGTGTGCCGGACCGAGACTCGAACTCGGGACCTTTGTCTTTCGCGGGCAAGTGTTCTACCGACTGAGCTACCCAAGCAATGCTCAAGGTTCGCAGGAGAGCTTCTGTAAAGTTTGGGAGGTAGGAGACGAGGTACTGGCAGAAGTGAAGCTGTGAGGAGGGGGCGTGAGTCGTGATTGGGTAGCTCAGTCGGGCCGGCACGGAATCTCAGAGTGTTCGGTCAGAGGGCTGCTCGCTCTCTGTAATAAAAAACTGAGAAAAAGAATCAACGATCAACTTGAACGGATGTCTGCTGACGTCCGCGCATACTCAACGCAACGAACAATACAGAACAAAATGAAAAAAAAAAGTCGGTAGAGCACAAAGGTCCCGAGTTCGAGTCTCGGTCCGGCACACAGTTTTAATCTGCCAGGAAGTTTCATTTCTATGGAATCCAAACTGATTTTCCCCGAGGTCGGCTTCTACCAGTTTTTCCATTCGTCTGTAAAGAAATCGCGTTAGTATTTTGCAGCTGTGACTTATTAAACTGATAGTTCGGTAAGTTTCACATTTGCCAACACCTGCTTTCTTTGGGATTGGAATTATTACATTCTTCTTGAAGTCTGAGGGTATTTCACCTGTCTCACACATCTTGCTCACCATATGGTAGAGTTTTGTCAGGGCTGGCTCTCCCAAGGCTGTCAGTAGTTCTAAAGGAATGTTGTCTACTCCCGGGGCTTTGTTTCGGCTTAGGTCTTTCAGTGCTCTGTCAAACTCCTCACTACTATTCTTCGTATACCGCAGCTCCTGCAACAGCCAGGACTACCCTCGGCTTTGTGTAGCGACGCTGCAGGGCCTGTTGCGTGTGGCAGATGCCGACGCCGACCGTGGTGGACGCGGAGACGCCTGTGGGGCTGCCGCTGTCCGCGCGCTTCCGGCAGAGCTTCGCCTACTTCTCGATGACCAGCCGCAACCCAGACATCCTGGAGCATACCATGGCCTCTCTCCGCGAGAGCCCACCGGGCGGCGCGGACGTCGAGACCCTCTGCAAGGAGGTATGCCCAAACGTAGCAGTTCAAGAAATCAGCTAAATTTCGATTACGCGATAAGTCACACAAATCTGAAGGCTGTAAATTCAACTAAATACTTAGGGATTACAATTACAAATAACCTAAATTGGAACGACCACATAGATAATATTATGGGTAGAGCAAACCAAAGACTGCAATTCCTTGGCAGAACACTTAGAAGGTGCAACAGGTCTACTAAAGAGACTGCTTGCACCACAGTTGTCCTCCCTATTCTGGAGTACTGCTGTGAGGTGTGGGATCCGCATCAGATGGGACTGACGGATGACATCGAAAAAGTATAAAGAAGGGCAGCTCGTTTTGTGCTATCGCGAAATAGGGGAGATAGTGTCACAGACATGATACATGAATTGGAGTGGGAATCATTAAAACAAGCGTGTTTTTCGTTGCGACGGGATCTTCTTATGAAATGTCAATCACCAGTTTTCTCCTTCAATTGCGAAAACATTCTGTTGGCACCCACCTACATAGGGAGAAATGATCATCCAGGGTGTATACGTGGTCTAGAAAAAAAAATTCCCGGATTTTTCCCGCATTTCCCGGTTAAAAATACGCTTTCTCCCGGATGAAAATACACTTTTTCCGTGTAAAGTGACAGTATACTCTTCCTCGGCACTGTAAAAGTCATCAATCCTTTGAATGTTTATGGTTTTATATACCGATGTAGAATTTCCTTGCACTTTTGAAAACGAAACTCAGGGGGAAAAGCACGTTTTGAAAGACCTTTGATGTGCAGCAACATGTACGCTGCATATTTTCGTATTACATAGGTATAAATCTGAATGCCACCAAATAACGCATGTCACTTTCCGAAGCATTGAAATTGAGATTGCGATGCGTTTTGTAAGCGTCATAGCTCATTCACGTGATCTCGCCAGCTGATGACAGCAATAGGACGCGTGATGTAGTCAGCCAATAGCAAGATAACTCTTAAGTAGCACGAATACACAAACAAGAAAAGTTAATGGTTTAGCATTCACATATAATATTGGTCTCGAAGATTAATAAGTTGGAAGAGAAGCTAAACTTCCACATATGATGTTGATTTTTTTGCGTGTGTTGCACTCATGATACACACACAAATGTGCCAGTAAAATTTTTAATAATGACGCAAATGTCTCATCTTCTGGGCTCAAAATACTTCTAAATGGTCGTCCTCAAAGAGTTGATTTTTAAATGGGAGTCAAACGCTTTGCGATTTAAGAAATTCATCGTACATTCTCGCACATAATTCATCTTGCGTAAAAGGAAATCTGCTTTGAATGTAACGCTTTTCAAACCACCATCCCAATATTTTCCCGCGACCTGTTAGAAATAGGTTCGTTTCAACAGTTGCAAGAAAGCGCCAGATAACTGGCGTCACCGCGCTTGCGCAGCTACGATGACGCAGGTAGCCCATATGTTCGTACGTGTAAGACATTAAAAGATCTTACATTATGTCATAAAATAAACAAGACACCAAAGGATACTTCAAGAGCGTCGGGAATTCGCGAACCACACTAAAGTGCATAATTCGGCTTAAAATGCACATCCGTAAGTAAATTTTCTAGGAGTACCAATACTCATGTTTGGTTCTTTATTATAGCATAATGCCACGCGTGCACTTGAAATGCAGCGAACAGTTGAAACTAGCCAATAGTGTGAATTTAAACACTTCGTTTCAAATAAATTGACTGCCTCAGTTGAAAGGATTAATGAAAGCCAAATCTCTTTAGCAAACCAGCAAAAATAACTTCATTGTTCTCTAAGGCGATTAATGCTTGACTGTCAAAGGTGGAAATAAAATCTGGAACTATAAACATATTTTAGCCTGCTGTAATTATGCGAACGTATTTTAATTCATTTGATAGCTCCCGGCCACAAAAATCCGTTTTTTTCTATCATTTAACGTGAGAGCAATAAACGAAGAGGAAACAACAAAATCACTGAACGTAAACACAGGTCACGTGGAGACGACCCACCTCCCCACCACAACTCGGACTGCTCTGTGCATCAGCCCCGGATCTACGATATTTCTAAACCGGGGCAATATTAAGTAGTGGTGCCGAGCCACACTTCCGAAACCAGAAGCGGGAGAAGGTACTACTCATACGCGACTCAACTGCGCATGCACAAGAGCCCGCCCGCAACTGCTGAAACGAATCTAATTTAACAATTGTCACGTCACGCTCATCGGAGGCAATTTGTTGTTATAAAGTATTGCATAGTGTTCCTAAAGCCTTTGACACACTTTACTGTTGGCAGACGCTTGTATGAGTACTTTTTTGTTGTTGAATACGGCGCATTTCCTATGTAACTTAAGTTTTATTTTCGTTTTTTTTTTCTCACGTTCATGTTTTGTTGCTGCAGTATCATTCTGCAGTAGTGGGATACAATAATATCCTTTGTTAGAGTATTCGTTCTTACCAGTCAAAATCACAAAAATTTAACTGAAAACTAAAACAATGAAAAATTCCCGGAATTCTAAAAAATTCCCGGGTTTTTCCCGGTTTTCTCCCGGATGGAAAAATTCCCGGGTTTTTCCCGTCTCCTGGATGGAAAAATTCCTGGGTTTTTCCCGGATCTCCCGGTTGTCCCGGGTCATATACACCCTGTCATCACGATAAAATAAGAGAAATCAGGGCTCGCACAGAAAAATTTATGTGCTCATTTTTCCCGCGTGACGTTCGAGAGTGGAACGGTAGACACACAGCATGAAGGTGGTTCATTGAACCCTCTGCCAAGCACTTTATTGTGAATAGCAGAGTAATCACGTAGATGTATGTGTAGACAGCTCAGCTAATCACCGCCTCACACACTTACTGCTTTCTTACTTTTCCTTCTTCCTTTGGTCGTTCCATATGTCATTTTTCCCGTAACCTTGAAAGCCCATACACAAGAAAAATAAAGGGGTCAATTTCAGAAACTGTGCCTCATTTCTTATGGCATAATTAAAATTAATAAGCAGTCTGGTCGGAAATTTAGCTATCTGCAGGAGACATCAGGCTGTCGTAACAAGTCGTCGGTCACGAGGTTCTTAGACGCTCAGACTGAGATTAGAAGAGACTTGGGATTTGAGATCATCCGTTTCTTGGTACACGAGCGACTGTGTGAAGGAGTTTAAGGGTGGCGGGATTTTTCAGGGCTCTATGGTTGGAGACAGAAAGACATGGATGTTAGCATATAGAGGTAGACATGGTGCTGATAGGGAAAGGGACTCTGGTTGTCTTACTGGTCTGCTTGTTATCGCTTCTTCATGTATTTGCAATGAACATGTGGAAGAGTGTAGACACTAGCGTACAACCTCAGTAAGTGTAAAACTTGTATGAGGCTTACTAAATTCTCTAATACCAGGTGTAGAAGTATGAAACCGGAATTTGGTTGCAATAATTACATGTCTGTTGTTTGAAACTGATAAACAATATTTTATTCAAAATAATCACCATTACTATTTATACATTTTTCACACCTCTCCGAAAGGCTATGAATTCCACGCTGAAAAAAGAGTTCTCTTTTTGAAGCGAACCAGTCAGCGAGCCATTTTCGTACACTTTCATGCGTTTGAAGTGTTGTTCAGCGAGAGCGTGTGCCAATGACGCAAACAGATGACAATTGGACGGAGCCAAGTCTAGAGAATAAGCCACATGCCCTAGTATTTCCCAACTGAATGCCTCGATCTTTCCCCTGACCCGTTTTGCTGTGTGTGATGGGGCGTTATCATGGATCAGTATGACTTCGTGTTGCCTTTATCCATATTCCGGTCGCTTTTCACGTCATGCTCGATTTAAATCGATCATTCGCTGTTAGTAGCGATCAGTGTTAACGGTTTCACCAGGTTTTAGCAGCTCATAAAAGGTGATACTCTTCTGATCCCTCCAAACTCAGAACATTGTATTCTTTCCAAAGCGATTTGGTCTTGCAGTGGATGTCGATGGTTTGCCTGGATTTACCTATGATTTACGACGCTTAGGAGTCTCAAAATATATCCATTTTTCATCACCTGTCACTATTCGATGGAGAAACGACTTTCTTTTCTATCTGGCGAGCAGCATTTCACAAGCGGTCTTTCAACTTGCTTGCCGTCTTTCATTCAGTTCATGCGGAACCCATTTTCCCACTTTCTGCACCTTTCCCATAGCTTTCAACCGAAGAGAAACGGCTTTCTGCATCACATTCAATTGTTCCGCGAGTTCCTGTTGAGTTTGAGTATCATCTTCATCAAATAAGGTCTGTAATTCGTTGTCTTCGAACTTTTTCGGTGGTTTCACGCGCCCGTCGTTTCACCACTTTTGATTTTTTTTGTACCACTGGAAACACTGTGTTTTCCCAAGAGCATGTTCGCCGAAGGCTTCGACAAGCATTCGATACGATTCTGCAGCAGTTTTCTTCAAATGATAACAGAAAACCAATGCTATCCGCAAATCGTAGTTCGTAGGCACAAAACTCGACATGCTTATGGGTTTGAAACAGATACTGCTGTTTGGAACTTGGGTTATTGTGTGTTGACATTCGCCGTCAGCCGTTACAGGAAGCAGATGGCGCAGCAGACGCGGTCTCACGGGCCCTAGACTGACGGCTAGCACCATCTATAGGGAAATAACGGTTTCATACTTCTACACCTGATAAACTGACGAGCCAAAAAACTATTACCATTTGCTTAATAGCTTGTTCATCCGTCATTGGAACGAAATACATCACTGATTCTGCGTATCACGGTTCAATTGGCTCTGAGCACTATGGGACTTCACTTCTGCGGTCATCAGTCCCCTAGAACTTAGAACTACTTAAACCTAACTAACCTAAGGACATCACACACATCCATGCCCGATGCAGGATTCGAACCTGCGACCGTAGCGGTCGCGCGGTTCCTGACTGTAGCGCCTAGAACCGCTCGGCCACTCCGGCCGGCGCGTATCACGGATCCGACAGTTTAGTGGTAGGTTTGTGGAGGTATGTGGCATTAGACGTCTACGCGCAGGCCATGTAATTCGCGTAAATAACGGGCGTATGTGTTGATGGCACCCGACAGCGACTCAGATGGGTTCCATAGGATTTAGATCACCCCAGTTTAGTCACCGAGACATCAACGTGAGTTCACTATAATGCTCCTCAGACCACTGTAGCACGGTTATGGCTCCGAGATAAGGACAATTATACTGATGAAAGATGACATCGTCATTGGGGAAGACATCAAGCATGAAAGGATGTAGGTGGTTCACAGTTGTCAGTCTCTCTTCGATTACTACCACAAGTCCCATGCAAGTGCAGGAGAATGTCTCCCACAGCATAAAACTGATACCGCCAATTTGCGTGACTGGCGCGCTGCACGTTTCGAGCCGCCGCTTACCTCGATGACGGTGTTTGTGGAGACGACCGTCGACCCAGTATAGCAGAAATGTGATTCACCCGAAGAGCCGACACGTTTCCATTGATCTATGGTCGAATCTTGATGGTCCTGTACCCACTACAATAGTAATTGACGATGTCGTTGGGTCAGCATGTGAACACGTAGATGGTCTGCTGCGGAGTTCCATGTTCAACTATGTACGATGAACGGTGTGCTCCGAAACGCTCGTGCGGGCACCAGCATTGTGCTCTTTCCGCAGAGATGCCACAGAGCAGCATATACCTACTTTACAGAGCAGACAAACCTCCGAACCCCACGTTCTGTGAAGAGTTGTAGACGTCCAACCATTGAGCCCCTAGTGGTAGTTTCACTGTCCTTCTGCCTCTTTCTGTAGATACTGAACGACAGTAGCACATGAACATTCGACCAGCTTTGCCCTTTTCGAGATACTCGTTCACAGGCTCTGCCTAATAATAATCTGCTCTTTGTCAAAGTCTCTTATCCAAATGGATTTCCCCGTCTGCAGCACATACCTTCGCTAGACTGATCCCTCGTCTGTGCCTGCTGCGCTTACATTCTTTTGTTATCGCGTCACGTGGAGACTGGAGTCTAGAAATCTACTCTGTAGGAATCAGCATCGGTTTCGAAAAAGACGATCGTGTGAAACCCAGCTTGCGCTGTTCGTCCACGAGACTCAGAGGGCCATAGACACGGGTTCCCAGGTAGATGCTGTGTTTCTTGACTTCCGCAAGGCGTTTGATACAGTTCCCCTCAGTCGTTTAATGAACAAAGTAAGAGCATATGGACTTTCAGACCAATTGTGTGATTGGACTGAAGAGTTCCTAGATAACAGAACGCAGCATGTCATTCTCAATAGACAGAAGTCTTCCGAAGTAAGAGTGATTTCACGTGTGCCGCAGGGGAGTGTCGTAGGACCGTAGCTATGCACGATATACACTCCTGGAAATGGAAAAAAGAACGCATTGACACCGGTGTGTCAGACCCATCATACTTGCTCCGGACACTGCGAGAGGGCTGTACAAGCAATGATCACACGCACGGCACAGCGGACACACCAGGAACCGCGGTGTTGGCCGTCGAATGGCGCTAGCTGCGCAGCATTTGTGCACCGCCGCCGTCAGTGTCAGCCAGTTTGCCGTGGCATACGGAGCTCCATCGCAGTCTTTAACACTGGTAGCATGCCGCGACAGCGTGGACGTGAACCGTATGTGCAGTTGACGGACTTTGAGCGAGGGCGTATAGTGGGCATGCGGGAGGCCGGGTGGACGTACCGCCGAATTGCTCAACACGTGGGGCGTGAGGTCTCCACAGTACATCGATGTTGTCGCCAGTGGTCGGCGGAAGGTGCACGTGCCCGTCGACCTGGGACCGGACCGCAGCGACGCACGGATGCACGCCAAGACCGTAGGATCCTACGCAGTGCCGTAGGGGACCGCACCGCCACTTCCCAGCAAATTAGGGACACTGTTGCTCCTGGGGTATCGGCGAGGACCATTCGCAACCGTCTCCATGAAGCTGGGCTACGGTCCCGCACACCGTTAGGCCGTCTTCCGCTCACGCCCCAACATCGTGCAGCCCGCCTCCAGTGGCTTCTGCCTTGGTGCCAATGATGGTCGTATTCGTGTTTGGCGCCGTGCAGGTGAGCGCCACAATCAGGACTACATACGACCGAGGCACACAGGGCCAACACCCGGCATCATGGTGTGGGGAGCGATCTCCTACACTGGCCGTACACCACTGGTGATCGTCGAGGGGACACTGAATAGTGCACGGTACATCCAAACCGTCATCGAACCCATCGTTCTACCATTCCTAGACCGGCAAGGGAACTTGCTGTTCCAACAGGACAATGCACGTCCGCATGTATCCCGTGCCACCCAACGTGCTCTAGAAGGTGTAAGTCAACTACCCTGGCCAGCAAGATCTCCGGATCTGTCCCCCATTGAGTATGTTTGGGACTGGATGAAGCGTCGTCTCACGCGGTCTGCACGTCCAGCACGAACGCTGGTCCAACTGAGGCGCCAGGTGGAAATGGCACGGCAAGCCGTTCCACAGGACTACATCCAGCATCTCTACGATCGTCTCCATGGGAGAATAGCAGCCTGCATTGCTGCGAAAGGTGGATATACACTGTACTAGTGCCGACATTGTGCATGCTCTGTTGCCTGTGTCTATGTGCCTGTGGTTCTGTCAGTGTGATCATGTGATGTATCTGACCCCAGGAATGTGTCAATAAAGTTTCCCCTTCCTGGGACAATGAATTCACGGTGTTCTTATTTCAATTTCCAGGAGTGTATATAAATGACCTTGTGGATAACATCGGAAGTTCAATGAGGCTTTTTATGGATGATGCTGTAGTACTTCGAGAGGTTGTAACAATGGAAAATTTTACTGAAATGCAGGAGGATCTGAAACGAATTGACGCATTGTACAGGGAATGGCAATGGAATCTCAATGTAGACAAGTGTAAAGTGCTGCGAATACACAGAAAGAAAGGTGCTGTATCATTTAGCTACAATGTAGCAGGTCAGCAACTGGAAGCAGTTAATTCCATAAATTATCTGGGAATAGGCATTATGAGTGATCTAAAATAGAATGACCATACAAAATTAATCGTCGGTAAAGCAGACGCCAGACTGAGATTCATTGGAAGAATCCTAACGAAATGCAGTCCGAAAACAAAGGAAGTAGGTTACAGTACACTTGTTCGCCCACTGCTTGAATATTGCTCAGCAGTGTGGGATCTGTACCAGATAGGGTTGATAGAAGAGACAGAGAAGATCCAACGGAGAGCAGCGCGCTTCATTACAGGATCATTTAGTAATCGCGAATGCATTACGGAGATGATGGATAGACTCCAGTGGAAGACTCTACAAGAGAGACGCTCAGTAGCTCGGTATGGGCTTTTGTAGATGTTTCGAGAACATACCTTCACCGAGGAGTCAAGCAGTATATTGCTCCCTCCTACGTATATCTCGCGAAGAGACCATGAGGATAAAATCAGAGATATTAGAGCCCACACAGAGGCATTCCGACAATCTTTCTTTCCACGAACAATACGAGACTGGAATAGAAGGGAGAACCGATAGAGGTACTCAAGGTACCCTCCGCCACACACCGTCAGGTGGCTTGCGAAGTATAGAAGTAGATGCAGATGTAGACGTGCCCCCAAAGCCACCAGGCGGCTGTGCGGCTGCTCCCGGCGGAGGTTCGAGTCCTCCCTCAGGCATGAGTGTGTGTGTTTGTCCTTAGGATAATTTAGGTTAAGTAGTTTGTAAGCTTCGGGACTGATCACCTTAGCAGTTGAGTCCCATAAGATTTCACACATTTGAACCACCAGGCGCCATCCAGCGTCGCGGTTGGCAGCGGTCATAATGGTTTGGCTCATCAGTGTAAGTACATGTAGACAAATGTGCGATGGAAACCAACAACCCTAGTCCACAAGTATGTACAGGCAAGCTTTTGCAAGTCATTCTTGGTGTACATGCTTAACTCAAGATAATTCTCACTTAAATAGGATTTGGTGTAGGCTGCTCGTCATCCGAGGCCGCTCGATCTGGAACTCCTCTCGCTCTGGAACTCTGTTACTTGCTGGAAATTTTATGCTCGCTGGACTCTGCCTTGCTTGCCATTTGAGGGCCGCTATTTACGGCAGTTGGAGCTAATTGCTTGCAGATGTGGCATGACTAAATCGCTTTTTACCTTCGATTCGGAATCAGTGACAGAAAAATCAGCTGTTTCTCAATGCATATGACCTCATAATGTACCAATGAAAGAAAGCAGCTTGTACTGTGCGTATCTACCAAAAATCCAAAGCTTATAACTAAAATACATACTTACATAATGTTTCTTTGTTTTCTGGCAACCCTTCATGAGTCTGTCACTACAAGGCTAACACCCTGTAACAGCGCTCCTAGAACTGACAATTCGCCGACGAAAAGGGTCCACAAATTTCTTCAGAAATGCCGTATCAAGTTAGAGATATTCATAGGTCCCGCAGAGCTACCAAACTGTGGGGATGTAAATTGCAGCGCTGTTCCAAATAGTTCCAGAAAACAAACAGTGCCAGAATATTTTCTGTGTGACAAAGATCGGGTGATTCGTCAGGCTAGTCGACGCGCAGTAGTGAGCCTTTGTGTTTGTCGTACCAGAACATGTATTTTCAGCCCAGTGAACAGCACTGTTGTCGTTTTGGAAGACAGCAGTGTCCACCGCATACTCGTCAGGAAGATGCAGAAGAAAGGGTGACGCTTCGTCATCGAGAAAATTGGAAGAAAAATCTTCTTTAATGTTCTTGCTAAGCTGAAAGAGCGTGTCCAAGTCATGGTAGAAAAGTAACCCCAAAACGCCACATAACTACCTCTGGTCTAACCTACACCCTCGACACACTGCATTTTAAACGCCTCACTGGGTCGCTTGTGCGCCCAACGTCTTGCAACATTTGAAAAGAGCCAAAATCGTGACACTAGTGTCCGCTCGCTGTTGTTAGGCTTTTTTCACTACTACTGATCTTACACCGTGTTGCATGGCTGTTAGTGTCAAACCTTTCCTTGTAGACACAACGGATAGTCCCTGTTGATGCACCAACCAACGGCATATACATTGTGGCGATAAGCACGTCCTTCATGGTAGCTCTTTTGTACCATTCTGCCACGTCTTTCACGCTGACTCAGGCTTCTGTGTCAATACCAAATTCAACTGCCACATCAAACGTCACTGTCGAGATGTAACGTCCGAGGGCTGACATTACCGCCTAGTACCAATTTTACACCAACTACGGCGGTCCAAAGCGACCAATGTGCTCTTTCTAGGAGGTGACTGGTATTTTGTCCTACGAGTTTACTTTCACTTCTGCTTTGCCGTCCTGTAGAATATTGGCTCTCGCGGTACATAAACGTTTCACAAGATCTACATGGGAAACACGTTTTCATAAACTCGTCTGCATCTACATCGATACTCCGCAAGTCACTTACGGTGTGTGGCGGAGGGTACTTTGTGTACCAGTGTCACTTCCGGATTTTCCTTTTGCAGTCGCGCGTGGGTCGCGGGAAGAATGATTACTGATAAGTGTCAGTGTGGTCTTGATTCTCTCTAACTTTATCTTCATGGTCTTTTTGCAAGATACAGGTACGCGGAAGCAATGTATTAGTTGACTCTTTCACTTACGAACGTTTTCGGAATTTTAACGGTAGACCACACCGTGAAGCAGGATACCTCTCTTGCTGTGTCTGCCACTGAGATTGACTGAGCATCTCCGTGACGCTTTCGCACTTACTAAAGCGTCGCGAAACAAGTTCCTCTTCCTTGAATCTTCTCTATTTCTTCTACGAATCCTACCTGGTACGGATCCCAGACTACCAAGCAATATTCAGCTATTGGTCGAACGATTGTTCTGTAAGCTACTTCCTTTGTGGCTGGACAACACTCCTTGAGGATTCCTCCAATGAATGTCTGTCTGGCGTCTGCGGTACCCGCGATTAATTTCACGTGGTCGTTCTACTTCAACTCGCTCCTCACATATACTCCTACATATTTTATGGAAGTAACTGCTTCCAGTGATTGTTCCGCAATCTTGTAGTCATACAACAGCGGGTCTTTCTGGCTGTGTATTCGCAATACGTTGTTGTTGTTGTGGTCTTCAGGCCAGAGACTGGTTTGATGCGGCTCTACATGATACTCTATCCTGTGCAAGCCTCTTCATCTCCGAATAACTATCGCGACTTACATCCTTCTGAATCTACTTAGTGTATTCATTTCTTTATCTCCCTCTATGATTTTTACCCTCCACGCTTCCCTCCAATACTAAATTGGTGATCCCTTGATGCCTCAGAACATGTCCTACCAACCGATCTCTTCTTCTAGTCAAGTTGAGCCACAAATTGCTCTTCACCCCAATTCTATTCGGTACCTTCTCATCAGTTACGTGATCTATCCACCTAATCCTCAGCATTCTTCTGTAGTACCACATTTCGAAAGCTTCTGTTCTCTTCTTGTCTCAACTAGTTATCGTTCATGTTTCACTTCCATACATGGCTACATTCCATACAAAAAATATCGGAAAAGACTTCCTGACACTCAAATTAATACTCGATGTTAACAAATTTCTCTTCTTCAGAAACACTTTTCTTTCAATGGCCGGTCTACAGTGTATGTCCTCACTACTTCGACATTCATCAGTTATTTTGCTTCCCAATCAACAAAACTCATTTACTACTATAAGTGTCTTATTTCCTAATCTAGTTTCCTCAGCATCATCTGCTTTAATTCGACTACATTCAATTATCCTCGTTTGGCTTTTGCTTATGTTCATCTTATATCCACCTTTCAAGACGCTGTCCATTCCGTTCAGCTGCTCTTCCTGGTCCTTTGCTGTCTCTGACAGAATTACTGTGTCGTCGGCAAACCTCAAAGTTTTTATTTCTTCTCCATGGAATTTAATTCCTACTCCAAATTTTTCTTTTG